>NW_026646106.1:0-166428 GCF_949987535.1 Balaenoptera acutorostrata | reverse complement strand
CCCTTATGTCTCAATCAGCTGTGGGTCTAGATATGGTCAATCCAGGTTGCATCACAGCCCCTGAACGAATTTTGTAAGAATTTCTCTCTCTTTCACTGTCTTTGTTTCACGGGTTTTGAAAAGTAATTTATTTTTATAATGGGGTTTAGCTGCTTTTCACGGCTGTGTTTATGCCGCTTTACACCCCCTTGACTCACTTACAGAGAGATATCAATATATAGGTTTGAAGATTCTTACTAGTCAGATATATTCTTGTGCGGTGAATAGGGGGTGTTGAGTCCAGTTCACTGAAAAAGGGATAGGTCTTGTCTCTTACATATTGGTTTTATGGAACGGTATCGGAGCTAATTTGAAACCCTTGTTTTATGCATCACCCCACCTCACCTTTCCCGTTCAGCAGCCGTAGTGTGTTTCCTAAACGTGTGACTCTGTTCTGTTTTGTAATTCAGTTCAAGTGTAGCGGTTTTTACATTCCCTCTAGAAGTGATATCTTATGATAAGTGTCTTTTTCTGTGTGACTTATTTCACTTAGAATCGTCGTACCTAAATCCACTCATCGTGCTGCTACTAGCCTTATGACGTTGATTTCATGGCTGAGTGATATTCCATTGTACATGAGGACCCCAACTTCTTTATCCATTTTTCTCTTTCCTAGGATATTTAAGGTGTAATGAAGTGGGGGTTCTTGTCAACAGAGCAGCCCTAAACTTTGGGGTGCCTGTGTCTTGCTGATTTTTAGTTTTCCCAATTTATACGCCCATGAGTGGAAGTGCCCTATGCTCTCCAAGCTGTGTTTTTTAGATGTTTCAGAACACACCGTACACTTCTCCAGAGTGGCTGTTGGCAATTTACATCCCACCCATCAGCGTAGCAAGGCTCCCATTTCTCCATGGCCGGTCCTGCATTTCTGGTTTGGACACTTTTTTCCGCATGGCCCTTTTGCCCGCTGGGAAGCGAGACTTCTTTGGAGCGCTGATTGGCCTTTCCAGGTTGCTTGGTTGGCCAAAAAGGGCGTATGCGTTTTTTCCTGAATATATTCAGGGAAAAACGCATACGCCCCTTTTGGCCAAGGGCATCATTGTCCACGTTTTGCCGCTTTTCATGTGCTTTCAAGGCGATTCGAATCTACCTCCTGAAATCTGTTTCCTGCAATTCTGCCTTGCTTTCAAAGCCTCTTCGTTGCCTTCCCTTAATATATTTGTGGACGAGAGGTATCATTTAAAACTCTGCAGGTTTGTGAATTGCAGTGCCCCTGAGCTCCATTTTTCAACTCGCTTTTTTGGGAGCTGGCCGCAAAAGCGCAGGATTGCTTCAGGCCCTCTTCTGGTTCTGGGGGGCAGGCTGAGCTTGTGCTTAATTCTTCTTCCTGATGGGAAAATAGAGTGACCTGTGCCTGTCCCAACCCCTGGAGCTAGTCTCTCATTGGTTCCCCCTCTTCCCGTTCATCCTCAGGACAAATTGCAACCTGTACGGAACAGGAGGGTAAAGGTGCTGATTCTCCAAGGAGGGAGATGGCTAGTAAATCGGCTGGAATGGCGAACCCGAGCAAAGGAGATGAGAAATGAGGTGCGTTTTAGAAACCTTTCCCGATCACACGGTGTACCATCTTCTGGGTTTCTCATGCCTGTTTTCGACGTAGGAAGATGCCCTTGAACCTGGAGATTTGGGACCCATGGGATGGGTACCATGCAGTATTACTTGAAAGGGTCTGCGTTGGCTCACCCAACCTCACCGAACCTCTCAGCCCCAAGAGTGTCCACCCTTATGTCTCAATCAGCTGTGGGTCTAGATATGGTCAATCCAGGTTGCATCACAGCCCCTGAACGAATTTTGTAAGAATTTCTCTCTCTTTCACTGTCTTTGTTTCACGGGTTTTGAAAAGTAATTTATTTTTATAATGGGGTTTAGCTGCTTTTCACGGCTGTGTTTATGCCGCTTTACACCCCCTTGACTCACTTACAGAGAGATATCAATACATAGGTTTGAAGATTCTTACTAGTCAGATATATTCTTGTGCGGTGAATAGGGGGTGTTGAGTCCAGTTCACTGAAAAAGGAATAGGTCTTGTCTCTTACATATTGGGTTTATGGAACGGTATCGGAGCTAATTTGAAACGCTTGTTTTATGCATCACCCCACCTCACCTTTCCCGTTCAGCAGCCGTAGTGTGTTTCCTAAACGTGTGACTCTGTTCTGTTTTGTAATTCAGTTCAAGTGTAGCGGTTTTTACATTCCCTCTATAAGTGATATCTTAGGATAAGTGTCTTTTTCTCTGTGACTTATTTCACTTAGAATCGTCGTACCTAAATCCACTCATCGTGCTGCTACTAGCCTTATGACGTTGATTTCATGGCTGAGTGATATTCCATTGTACATGAGGACCACAACTTCTTTATCCATTTTTCTCTTTCCTAGGATATTTAAGGTGTAATGAAGTGGGGGTTCTTGTCAACAGAGCAGCCCTAAACTTTGGGGTGCCTGTGTCTTGCTGATTTTTAGTTTTCCCAATTTATACGCCCATGAGTGGAAGTGCCCTATGCTCTCCAAGCTGTGTTTTTTAGATGTTTCAGAACACACCGTACACTTCTCCAGAGTGGCTGTTGGCAATTTACATCCCACCCATCAGCGTAGCAAGGCTCCCATTTCTCCATGGCCGGTCCTGCATTTCTGGTTTGGACACTTTTTTCCGCATGGCCCTTTTGCCCGCTGGGAAGCGAGACTTCTTTGGAGCGCTGATTGGCCTTTCCAGGTTGCTTGGTTGGCCAAAAAGGGCGTATGCGTTTTTTCCTGAATATATTCAGGAAAAAACGCATACGCCCTTTTTGGCCAAGGGCATCATTGTCCACGTTTTGCCGCTTTTCATGTGCTTTCAAGGCGATTCGAATCTACCTCCTGAAATCTGTTTCCTGCAATTCTGCCTTGCTTTCAAAGCCTCTTCGTTGCCTTCCCTTAATATATTTGTGGACGAGAGGTATCATTTAAAACTCTGCAGGTTTGTGAATTGCAGTGCCCCTGAGCTCCATTTTTCAACTCGCTTTTTTGGGAGCTGGCCGCAAAAGCGCAGGATTGCTTCAGGCCCTCTTCTGGTTCTGGGGGGCAGGCTGAGCTTGTGCTTAATTCTCCTTCCTGATGGGAAAATAGAGTGACCTGTGCCTGTCCCAACACCTAGAGCTAGTCTCTCATTGGTTCCCCCTCTTCCCGTTCATCCTCAGGACAAATTGCAACCTGTACGGAACAGGAGGTTAAAGGTGCTGATTCTCCAAGGAGGGAGATGGCTAGTAAATCGGCTGGAATGGCGAACCCGAGCAAAGGAGATGAGAAATGAGGTGCGTTTTAGAAACCTTTCCCGATCACACGGTTTACCATCTTCTGGGTTTCTCATGCCTGTTTTCGACGTAGGAAGATGCCCTTGAACCTGGAGATTTGGGACCCATGGGATGGGTACCATGCAGTATTACTTGAAAGGGTCTGCGTTGGCTCACCCAACCTCACCGAACCTCTCAGCCCCAAGAGTGTCCACCCTTATGTCTCAATCAGCTGTGGGTCTAGATATGGTCAATCCAGGTTGCATCACAGCCCCTGAACGAATTTTGTAAGAATTTCTCTCTCTTTCACTGTCTTTGTTTCACGGGTTTTGAAAAGTAATTTATTTTTATAATGGGGTTTAGCTGCTTTTCACGGCTGTGTTTATGCCGCTTTACACCCCCTTGCCTCACTTACAGAGAGATATCAATACATAGGTTTGAAGATTCTTACTAGTCAGATATATTCTTGTGCGGTGAATAGGGGGTGTTGAGTTCAGTTCACTGAAAAAGGAATAGGTCTTGTCTCTTACATATTGGGTTTATGGAACGGTATCGGAGCTAATTTGAAACGCTTGTTTTATGCATCACCCCACCTCACCTTTCCCGTTCAGCAGCCGTAGTGTGTTTCCTAAACGTGTGACTCTGTTCTGTTTTGTAATTCAGTTCAAGTGTAGCGGTTTTTACATTCCCTCTAGAAGTGATATCTTATGATAAGTGTCTTTTTCTGTGTGACTTATTTCACTTAGAATCGTCGTACCTAAATCCACTCATCGTGCTGCTACTAGCCTTATGACGTTGATTTCATGGCTGAGTGATATTCCATTGTACATGAGGACCCCAACTTCTTTATCCATTTTTCTCTTTCCTAGGATATTTAAGGTGTAATGAAGTGGGGGTTCTTGTCAACAGAGCAGCCCTAAACTTTGGGGTGCCTGTGTCTTGCTGATTTTTAGTTTTCCCAATTTATACGCCCATGAGTGGAAGTGCCCTATGCTCTCCAAGCTGTGTTTTTTAGATGTTTCAGAACACACCGTACACTTCTCCAGAGTGGCTGTTGGCAATTTACATCCCACCCATCAGCGTAGCAAGGCTCCCATTTCTCCATGGCCGGTCCTGCATTTCTGGTTTGGACACTTTTTTCCGCATGGCCCTTTTGCCCGCTGGGAAGCGAGACTTCTTTGGAGCGCTGATTGGCCTTTCCAGGTTGCTTGGTTGGCCAAAAGGGGCGTATGCATTTTTTCCTGAATATATTCAGGAAAAAACGCATACGCCCCTTTTGGCCAAGGGCATCATTGTCCACGTTTTGCCGCTTTTCATGTGCTTTCAAGGCGATTCGAATCTACCTCCTGAAATCTGTTTCCTGCAATTCTGCCTTGCTTTCAAAGCCTCTTCGTTGCCTTCCCTTAATATATTTGTGGACGAGAGGTATCATTTAAAACTCTGCAGGTTTGTGAATTGCAGTGCCCCTGAGCTCCATTTTTCAACTCGCTTTTTTGGGAGCTGGCCGCAAAAGCGCAGGATTGCTTCAGGCCCTCTTCTGGTTCTGGGGGGCAGGCTGAGCTTGTGCTTAATTCTTCTTCCTGATGGGAAAATAGAGTGACCTGTGCCTGTCCCAACCCCTGGAGCTAGTCTCTCATTGGTTCCCCCTCTTCCCGTTCATCCTCAGGACAAATTGCAACCTGTACGGAACAGGAGGGTAAAGGTGCTGATTCTCCAAGGAGGGAGATGGCTAGTAAATCGGCTGGAATGGCGAACCCGAGCAAAGGAGATGAGAAATGAGGTGCGTTTTAGAAACCTTTCCTGATCACACGGTGTACCATCTTCTGGGTTTCTCATGCCTGTTTTCGACGTAGGAAGATGCCCTTGAACCTGGAGATTTGGGACCCATGGGATGGGTACCATGCAGTATTACTTGAAAGGGTCTGCGTTGGCTCACCCAACCTCACCGAACCTCTCAGCCCCAAGAGTGTCCACCCTTATGTCTCAATCAGCTGTGGGTCTAGATATGGTCAATCCAGGTTGCATCACAGCCCCTGAACGAATTTTGTAAGAATTTCTCTCTCTTTCACTGTCTTTGTTTCACGGGTTTTGAAAAGTAATTTATTTTTATAATGGGGTTTAGCTGCTTTTCACGGCTGTGTTTATGCCGCTTTACACCCCCTTGACTCACTTACAGAGAGATATCAATATATAGGTTTGAAGATTCTTACTAGTCAGATATATTCTTGTGCGGTGAATAGGGGGTGTTGAGTCCAGTTCACTGAAAAAGGGATAGGTCTTGTCTCTTACATATTGGTTTTATGGAACGGTATCGGAGCTAATTTGAAACCCTTGTTTTATGCATCACCCCACCTCACCTTTCCCGTTCAGCAGCCGTAGTGTGTTTCCTAAACGTGTGACTCTGTTCTGTTTTGTAATTCAGTTCAAGTGTAGCGGTTTTTACATTCCCTCTAGAAGTGATATCTTATGATAAGTGTCTTTTTCTGTGTGACTTATTTCACTTAGAATCGTCGTACCTAAATCCACTCATCGTGCTGCTACTAGCCTTATGACGTTGATTTCATGGCTGAGTGATATTCCATTGTACATGAGGACCCCAACTTCTTTATCCATTTTTCTCTTTCCTAGGATATTTAAGGTGTAATGAAGTGGGGGTTCTTGTCAACAGAGCAGCCCTAAACTTTGGGGTGCCTGTGTCTTGCTGATTTTTAGTTTTCCCAATTTATACGCCCATGAGTGGAAGTGCCCTATGCTCTCCAAGCTGTGTTTTTTAGATGTTTCAGAACACACCGTACACTTCTCCAGAGTGGCTGTTGGCAAGTTACATCCCACCCATCAGCGTAGCAAGGCTCCCATTTCTCCATGGCCGGTCCTGCATTTCTGGTTTGGACACTTTTTTCCGCATGGCCCTTTTGCCCGCTGGGAAGCGAGACTTCTTTGGAGCGCTGATTGGCCTTTCCAGGTTGCTTGGTTGGCCAAAAAGGGCGTATGCGTTTTTTCCTGAATATATTCAGGAAAAAACGCATACGCCCTTTTTGGCCAAGGGCATCATTGTCCACGTTTTGCCGCTTTTCATGTGCTTTCAAGGCGATTCGAATCTACCTCCTGAAATCTGTTTCCTGCAATTCTGCCTTGCTTTCAAAGCCTCTTCGTTGCCTTCCCTTAATATATTTGTGGACGAGAGGTATCATTTAAAACTCTGCAGGTTTGTGAATTGCAGTGCCCCTGAGCTCCATTTTTCAACTCGCTTTTTTGGGAGCTGGCCGCAAAAGCGCAGGATTGCTTCAGGCCCTCTTCTGGTTCTGGGGGGCAGGCTGAGCTTGTGCTTAATTCTCCTTCCTGATGGGAAAATAGAGTGACCTGTGCCTGTCCCAACACCTAGAGCTAGTCTCTCATTGGTTCCCCCTCTTCCCGTTCATCCTCAGGACAAATTGCAACCTGTACGGAACAGGAGGTTAAAGGTGCTGATTCTCCAAGGAGGGAGATGGCTAGTAAATCGGCTGGAATGGCGAACCCGAGCAAAGGAGATGAGAAATGAGGTGCGTTTTAGAAACCTTTCCCGATCACACGGTGTACCATCTTCTGGGTTTCTCATGCCTGTTTTCGACGTAGGAAGATGCCCTTGAACCTGGAGATTTGGGACCCATGGGATGGGTACCATGCAGTATTACTTGAAAGGGTCTGCGTTGGCTCACCCAACCTCACCGAACCTCTCAGCCCCAAGAGTGTCCACCCTTATGTCTCAATCAGCTGTGGGTCTAGATATGGTCAATCCAGGTTGCATCACAGCCCCTGAACGAATTTTGTAAGAATTTCTCTCTCTTTCACTGTCTTTGTTTCACGGGTTTTGAAAAGTAATTTATTTTTATAATGTGGTTTAGCTGCTTTTCACGGCTGTGTTTATGCCGCTTTACACCCCCTTGACTCACTTACAGAGAGATATCAATACATAGGTTTGAAGATTCTTACTAGTCAGATATATTCTTGTGCGGTGAATAGGGGGTGTTGAGTCCAGTTCACTGAAAAAGGAATAGGTCTTGTCTCTTACATATTGGGTTTTTGGAACGGTATCGGAGCTAATTTGAAACGCTTGTTTTATGCATCACCCCACCTCACCTTTCCCGTTCAGCAGCCGTAGTGTGTTTCCTAAACGTGTGACTCTGTTCTGTTTTGTAATTCAGTTCAAGTGTAGCGGTTTTTACATTCCCTCTAGAAGTGATATCTTATGATAAGTGTCTTTTTCTGTGTGACTTATTTCACTTAGAATCGTCGTACCTAAATCCACTCATCGTGCTGCTACTAGCCTTATGACGTTGATTTCATGGCTGAGTGATATTCCATTGTACATGAGGACCCCAACTTCTTTATCCATTTTTCTCTTTCCTAGGATATTTAAGGTGTAATGAAGTGGGGGTTCTTGTCAACAGAGCAGCCCTAAACTTTGGGGTGCCTGTGTCTTGCTGATTTTTAGTTTTCCCAATTTATACGCCCATGAGTGGAAGTGCCCTATGCTCTCCAAGCTGTGTTTTTTAGATGTTTCAGAACACACCGTACACTTCTCCAGAGTGGCTGTTGGCAATTTACATCCCACCCATCAGCGTAGCAAGGCTCCCATTTCTCCATGGCCGGTCCTGCATTTCTGGTTTGGACACTTTTTTCCGCATGGCCCTTTTGCCCGCTGGGAAGCGAGACTTCTTTGGAGCGCTGATTGGCCTTTCCAGGTTGCTTGGTTGGCCAAAAAGGGCGTATGCGTTTTTTCCTGAATATATTCAGGAAAAAACGCATACGCCCTTTTTGGCCAAGCGCATCATTGTCCACGTTTTGCCGCTTTTCATGTGCTTTCAAGGCGATTCGAATCTACCTCCTGAAATCTGTTTCCTGCAATTCTGCCTTGCTTTCAAAGCCTCTTCGTTGCCTTCCCTTAATATATTTGTGGACGAGAGGTATCATTTAAAACTCTGCAGGTTTGTGAATTGCAGTGCCCCTGAGCTCCATTTTTCAACTCGCTTTTTTGGGAGCTGGCCGCAAAAGCGCAGGATTGCTTCAGGCCCTCTTCTGGTTCTGGGGGGCAGGCTGAGCTTGTGCTTAATTCTCCTTCCTGATGGGAAAATAGAGTGACCTGTGCCTGTCCCAACACCTAGAGCTAGTCTCTCATTGGTTCCCCCTCTTCCCGTTCATCCTCAGGACAAATTGCAACCTGTACGGAACAGGAGGGTAAAGGTGCTGATTCTCCAAGGAGGGAGATGGCTAGTAAATCGGCTGGAATGGCGAACCCGAGCAAAGGAGATGAGAAATGAGGTGCGTTTTAGAAACCTTTCCCGATCACACGGTGTACCATCTTCTGGGTTTCTCATGCCTGTTTTCGACGTAGGAAGATGCCCTTGAACCTGGAGATTTGGGACCCATGGGATGGGTACCATGCAGTATTACTTGAAAGGGTCTGCGTTGGCTCACCCAACCTCACCGAACCTCTCAGCCCCAAGAGTGTCCACCCTTATGTCTCAATCAGCTGTGGGTCTAGATATGGTCAATCCAGGTTGCATCACAGCCCCTGAACGAATTTTGTAAGAATTTCTCTCTCTTTCACTGTCTTTGTTTCACGGGTTTTGAAAAGTAATTTATTTTTATAATGGGGTTTAGCTGCTTTTCACGGCTGTGTTTATGCCGCTTTACACCCCCTTGACTCACTTACAGAGAGATATCAATACATAGGTTTGAAGATTCTTACTAGTCAGATATATTCTTGTGCGGTGAATAGGGGGTGTTGAGTCCAGTTCACTGAAAAAGGAATAGGTCTTGTCTCTTACATATTGGGTTTATGGAACGGTATCGGAGCTAATTTGAAACGCTTGTTTTATGCATCACCCCACCTCACCTTTCCCGTTCAGCAGCCGTAGTGTGTTTCCTAAACGTGTGACTCTGTTCTGTTTTGTAATTCAGTTCAAGTGTAGCGGTTTTTACATTCCCTCTAGAAGTGATATCTTATGATAAGTGTCTTTTTCTGTGTGACTTATTTCACTTAGAATCGTCGTACCTAAATCCACTCATCGTGCTGCTACTAGCCTTATGACGTGGATTTCATGGCTGAGTGATATTCCATTGTACATGAGGACCCCAACTTCTTTATCCATTTTTCTCTTTCCTAGGATATTTAAGGTGTAATGAAGTGGGGGTTCTTGTCAACAGAGCAGCCCTAAACTTTGGGGTGCCTGTGTCTTGCTGATTTTTAGTTTTCCCAATTTATACGCCCATGAGTGGAAGTGCCCTATGCTCTCCAAGCTGTGTTTTTTAGATGTTTCAGAACACACCGTACACTTCTCCAGAGTGGCTGTTGGCAATTTACATCCCACCCATCAGCGTAGCAAGGCTCCCATTTCTCCATGGCCGGTCCTGCATTTCTGGTTTGGACACTTTTTTCCGCATGGCCCTTTTGCCCGCTGGGAAGCGAGACTTCTTTGGAGTGCTGATTGGCCTTTCCAGGTTGCTTGGTTGGCCAAAAAGGGCGTATGCGTTTTTTCCTGAATATATTCAGGAAAAAACGCATACGCCCCTTTTGGCCAAGGGCATCATTGTCCACGTTTTGCCGCTTTTCATGTGCTTTCAAGGCGATTCGAATCTACCTCCTGAAATCTGTTTCCTGCAATTCTGCCTTGCTTTCAAAGCCTCTTCGTTGCCTTCCCTTAATATATTTGTGGACGAGAGGTATCATTTAAAACTCTGCAGGTTTGTGAATTGCAGTGCCCCTGAGCTCCATTTTTCAACTCGCTTTTTTGGGAGCTGGCCGCAAAAGCGCAGGATTGCTTCAGGCCCTCTTCTGGTTCTGGGGGGCAGGCTGAGCTTGTGCTTAATTCTTCTTCCTGATGGGAAAATAGAGTGACCTGTGCCTGTCCCAACCCCTGGAGCTAGTCTCTCATTGGTTCCCCCTCTTCCCGTTCATCCTCAGGACAAATTGCAACCTGTACGGAACAGGAGGGTAAAGGTGCTGATTCTCCAAGGAGGGAGATGGCTAGTAAATCGGCTGGAATGGCGAACCCGAGCAAAGGAGATGAGAAATGAGGTGCGTTTTAGAAACCTTTCCCGATCACACGGTGTACCATCTTCTGGGTTTCTCATGCCTGTTTTCGACGTAGGAAGATGCCCTTGAACCTGGAGATTTGGGACCCATGGGATGGGTACCATGCAGTATTACTTGAAAGGGTCTGCGTTGGCTCACCCAACCTCACCGAACCTCTCAGCCCCAAGAGTGTCCACCCTTATGTCTCAATCAGCTGTGGGTCTAGATATGGTCAATCCAGGTTGCATCACAGCCCCTGAACGAATTTTGTAAGAATTTCTCTCTCTTTCACTGTCTTTGTTTCACGGGTTTTGAAAAGTAATTTATTTTTATAATGGGGTTTAGCTGCTTTTCACGGCTGTGTTTATGCCGCTTTACACCCCCTTGACTCACTTACAGAGAGATATCAATATATAGGTTTGAAGATTCTTACTAGTCAGATATATTCTTGTGCGGTGAATAGGGGGTGTTGAGTCCAGTTCACTGAAAAAGGGATAGGTCTTGTCTCTTACATATTGGTTTTATGGAACGGTATCGGAGCTAATTTGAAACGCTTGTTTTATGCATCACCCCACCTCACCTTTCCCGTTCAGCAGCCGTAGTGTGTTTCCTAAACGTGTGACTCTGTTCTGTTTTGTAATTCAGTTCAAGTGTAGCGGTTTTTACATTCCCTCTAGAAGTGATATCTTATGATAAGTGTCTTTTTCTGTGTGACTTATTTCACTTAGAATCGTCGTACCTAAATCCACTCATCGTGCTGCTACTAGCCTTATGACGTTGATTTCATGGCTGAGTGATATTCCATTGTACATGAGGACCCCAACTTCTTTATCCATTTTTCTCTTTCCTAGGATATTTAAGGTGTAATGAAGTGGGGGTTCTTGTCAACAGAGCAGCCCTAAACTTTGGGGTGCCTGTGTCTTGCTGATTTTTAGTTTTCCCAATTTATACGCCCATGAGTGGAAGTGCCCTATGCTCTCCAAGCTGTGTTTTTTAGATGTTTCAGAACACACCGTACACTTCTCCAGAGTGGCTGTTGGCAATTTACATCCCACCCATCAGCGTAGCAAGGCTCCCATTTCTCCATGGCCGGTCCTGCATTTCTGGTTTGGACACTTTTTTCCGCATGGCCCTTTTGCCCGCTGGGAAGCGAGACTTCTTTGGAGCGCTGATTGGCCTTTCCAGGTTGCTTGGTTGGCCAAAAAGGGCGTATGCGTTTTTTCCTGAATATATTCAGGAAAAAACGCATACGCCCTTTTTGGCCAAGGGCATCATTGTCCACGTTTTGCCGCTTTTCATGTGCTTTCAAGGCGATTCGAATCTACCTCCTGAAATCTGTTTCCTGCAATTCTGCCTTGCTTTCAAAGCCTCTTCGTTGCCTTCCCTTAATATATTTGTGGACGAGAGGTATCATTTAAAACTCTGCAGGTTTGTGAATTGCAGTGCCCCTGAGCTCCATTTTTCAACTCGCTTTTTTGGGAGCTGGCCGCAAAAGCGCAGGATTGCTTCAGGCCCTCTTCTGGTTCTGGGGGGCAGGCTGAGCTTGTGCTTAATTCTCCTTCCTGATGGGAAAATAGAGTGACCTGTGCCTGTCCCAACACCTAGAGCTAGTCTCTCATTGGTTCCCCCTCTTCCCGTTCATCCTCAGGACAAATTGCAACCTGTACGGAACAGGAGGGTAAAGGTGCTGATTCTCCAAGGAGGGAGATGGCTAGTAAATCGGCTGGAATGGCGAACCCGAGCAAAGGAGATGAGAAATGAGGTGCGTTTTAGAAACCTTTCCCGATCACACGGTGTACCATCTTCTGGGTTTCTCATGCCTGTTTTCGACGTAGGAAGATGCCCTTGAACCTGGAGATTTGGGACCCATGGGATGGGTACCATGCAGTATTACTTGAAAGGGTCTGCGTTGGCTCACCCAACCTCACCGAACCTCTCAGCCCCAAGAGTGTCCACCCTTATGTCTCAATCAGCTGTGGGTCTAGATATGGTCAATCCAGGTTGCATCACAGCCCCTGAACGAATTTTGTAAGAATTTCTCTCTCTTTCACTGTCTTTGTTTCACGGGTTTTGAAAAGTAATTTATTTTTATAATGGGGTTTAGCTGCTTTTCACGGCTGTGTTTATGCCGCTTTACACCCCCTTGACTCACTTACAGAGAGATATCAATACATAGGTTTGAAGATTCTTACTAGTCAGATATATTCTTGTGCGGTGAATAGGGGGTGTTGAGTCCAGTTCACTGAAAAAGGAATAGGTCTTGTCTCTTACATATTGGGTTTATGGAACGGTATCGGAGCTAATTTGAAACGCTTGTTTTATGCATCACCCCACCTCACCTTTCCCGTTCAGCAGCCGTAGTGTGTTTCCTAAACGTGTGACTCTGTTCTGTTTTGTAATTCAGTTCAAGTGTAGCGGTTTTTACATTCCCTCTAGAAGTGATATCTTATGATAAGTGTCTTTTTCTGTGTGACTTATTTCACTTAGAATCGTCGTACCTAAATCCACTCATCGTGCTGCTACTAGCCTTATGACGTGGATTTCATGGCTGAGTGATATTCCATTGTACATGAGGACCCCAACTTCTTTATCCATTTTTCTCTTTCCTAGGATATTTAAGGTGTAATGAAGTGGGGGTTCTTGTCAACAGAGCAGCCCTAAACTTTGGGGTGCCTGTGTCTTGCTGATTTTTAGTTTTCCCAATTTATACGCCCATGAGTGGAAGTGCCCTATGCTCTCCAAGCTGTGTTTTTTAGATGTTTCAGAACACACCGTACACTTCTCCAGAGTGGCTGTTGGCAATTTACATCCCACCCATCAGCGTAGCAAGGCTCCCATTTCTCCATGGCCGGTCCTGCATTTCTGGTTTGGACACTTTTTTCCGCATGGCCCTTTTGCCCGCTGGGAAGCGAGACTTCTTTGGAGCGCTGATTGGCCTTTCCAGGTTGCTTGGTTGGCCAAAAAGGGCGTATGCGTTTTTTCCTGAATATATTCAGGAAAAAACGCATACGCCCCTTTTGGCCAAGGGCATCATTGTCCACGTTTTGCCGCTTTTCATGTGCTTTCAAGGCGATTCGAATCTACCTCCTGAAATCTGTTTCCTGCAATTCTGCCTTGCTTTCAAAGCCTCTTCGTTGCCTTCCCTTAATATATTTGTGGACGAGAGGTATCATTTAAAACTCTGCAGGTTTGTGAATTGCAGTGCCCCTGAGCTCCATTTTTCAACTCGCTTTTTTGGGAGCTGGCCGCAAAAGCGCAGGATTGCTTCAGGCCCTCTTCTGGTTCTGGGGGGCAGGCTGAGCTTGTGCTTAATTCTTCTTCCTGATGGGAAAATAGAGTGACCTGTGCCTGTCCCAACCCCTGGAGCTAGTCTCTCATTGGTTCCCCCTCTTCCCGTTCATCCTCAGGACAAATTGCAACCTGTACGGAACAGGAGGGTAAAGGTGCTGATTCTCCAAGGAGGGAGATGGCTAGTAAATCGGCTGGAATGGCGAACCCGAGCAAAGGAGATGAGAAATGAGGTGCGTTTTAGAAACCTTTCCCGATCACACGGTGTACCATCTTCTGGGTTTCTCATGCCTGTTTTCGACGTAGGAAGATGCCCTTGAACCTGGAGATTTGGGACCCATGGGATGGGTACCATGCAGTATTACTTGAAAGGGTCTGCGTTGGCTCACCCAACCTCACCGAACCTCTCAGCCCCAAGAGTGTCCACCCTTATGTCTCAATCAGCTGTGGGTCTAGATATGGTCAATCCAGGTTGCATCACAGCCCCTGAACGAATTTTGTAAGAATTTCTCTCTCTTTCACTGTCTTTGTTTCACGGGTTTTGAAAAGTAATTTATTTTTATAATGGGGTTTAGCTGCTTTTCACGGCTGTGTTTATGCCGCTTTACACCCCCTTGACTCACTTACAGAGAGATATCAATATATAGGTTTGAAGATTCTTACTAGTCAGATATATTCTTGTGCGGTGAATAGGGGGTGTTGAGTCCAGTTCACTGAAAAAGGGATAGGTCTTGTCTCTTACATATTGGTTTTATGGAACGGTATCGGAGCTAATTTGAAACCCTTGTTTTATGCATCACCCCACCTCACCTTTCCCGTTCAGCAGCCGTAGTGTGTTTCCTAAACGTGTGACTCTGTTCTGTTTTGTAATTCAGTTCAAGTGTAGCGGTTTTTACATTCCCTCTAGAAGTGATATCTTATGATAAGTGTCTTTTTCTGTGTGACTTATTTCACTTAGAATCGTCGTACCTAAATCCACTCATCGTGCTGCTACTAGCCTTATGACGTTGATTTCATGGCTGAGTGATATTCCATTGTACATGAGGACCCCAACTTCTTTATCCATTTTTCTCTTTCCTAGGATATTTAAGGTGTAATGAAGTGGGGGTTCTTGTCAACAGAGCAGCCCTAAACTTTGGGGTGCCTGTGTCTTGCTGATTTTTAGTTTTCCCAATTTATACGCCCATGAGTGGAAGTGCCCTATGCTCTCCAAGCTGTGTTTTTTAGATGTTTCAGAACACACCGTACACTTCTCCAGAGTGGCTGTTGGCAATTTACATCCCACCCATCAGCGTAGCAAGGCTCCCATTTCTCCATGGCCGGTCCTGCATTTCTGGTTTGGACACTTTTTTCCGCATGGCCCTTTTGCCCGCTGGGAAGCGAGACTTCTTTGGAGCGCTGATTGGCCTTTCCAGGTTGCTTGGTTGGCCAAAAAGGGCGTATGCGTTTTTTCCTGAATATATTCAGGAAAAAACGCATACGCCCTTTTTGGCCAAGGGCATCATTGTCCACGTTTTGCCGCTTTTCATGTGCTTTCAAGGCGATTCGAATCTACCTCCTGAAATCTGTTTCCTGCAATTCTGCCTTGCTTTCAAAGCCTCTTCGTTGCCTTCCCTTAATATATTTGTGGACGAGAGGTATCATTTAAAACTCTGCAGGTTTGTGAATTGCAGTGCCCCTGAGCTCCATTTTTCAACTCGCTTTTTTGGGAGCTGGCCGCAAAAGCGCAGGATTGCTTCAGGCCCTCTTCTGGTTCTGGGGGGCAGGCTGAGCTTGTGCTTAATTCTCCTTCCTGATGGGAAAATAGAGTGACCTGTGCCTGTCCCAACACCTAGAGCTAGTCTCTCATTGGTTCCCCCTCTTCCCGTTCATCCTCAGGACAAATTGCAACCTGTACGGAACAGGAGGGTAAAGGTGCTGATTCTCCAAGGAGGGAGATGGCTAGTAAATCGGCTGGAATGGCGAACCCGAGCAAAGGAGATGAGAAATGAGGTGCGTTTTAGAAACCTTTCCCGATCACACGGTGTACCATCTTCTGGGTTTCTCATGCCTGTTTTCGACGTAGGAAGATGCCCTTGAACCTGGAGATTTGGGACCCATGGGATGGGTACCATGCAGTATTACTTGAAAGGGTCTGCGTTGGCTCACCCAACCTCACCGAACCTCTCAGCCCCAAGAGTGTCCACCCTTATGTCTCAATCAGCTGTGGGTCTAGATATGGTCAATCCAGGTTGCATCACAGCCCCTGAACGAATTTTGTAAGAATTTCTCTCTCTTTCACTGTCTTTGTTTCACGGGTTTTGAAAAGTAATTTATTTTTATAATGGGGTTTAGCTGCTTTTCACGGCTGTGTTTATGCCGCTTTACACCCCCTTGACTCACTTACAGAGAGATATCAATACATAGGTTTGAAGATTCTTACTAGTCAGATATATTCTTGTGCGGTGAATAGGGGGTGTTGAGTCCAGTTCACTGAAAAAGGAATAGGTCTTGTCTCTTACATATTGGGTTTATGGAACGGTATCGGAGCTAATTTGAAACGCTTGTTTTATGCATCACCCCACCTCACCTTTCCCGTTCAGCAGCCGTAGTGTGTTTCCTAAACGTGTGACTCTGTTCTGTTTTGTAATTCAGTTCAAGTGTAGCGGTTTTTACATTCCCTCTAGAAGTGATATCTTATGATAAGTGTCTTTTTCTGTGTGACTTATTTCACTTAGAATCGTCGTACCTAAATCCACTCATCGTGCTGCTACTAGCCTTATGACGTTGATTTCATGGCTGAGTGATATTCCATTGTACATGAGGACCCCAACTTCTTTATCCATTTTTCTCTTTCCTAGGATATTTAAGGTGTAATGAAGTGGGGGTTCTTGTCAACAGAGCAGCCCTAAACTTTGGGGTGCCTGTGTCTTGCTGATTTTTAGTTTTCCCAATTTATACGCCCATGAGTGGAAGTGCCCTATGCTCTCCAAGCTGTGTTTTTTAGATGTTTCAGAACACACCGTACACTTCTCCAGAGTGGCTGTTGGCAATTTACATCCCACCCATCAGCGTAGCAAGGCTCCCATTTCTCCATGGCCGGTCCTGCATTTCTGGTTTGGACACTTTTTTCCGCATGGCCCTTTTGCCCGCTGGGAAGCGAGACTTCTTTGGAGCGCTGATTGGCCTTTCCAGGTTGCTTGGTTGGCCAAAAAGGGCGTATGCGTTTTTTCCTGAATATATTCAGGAAAAAACGCATACGCCCCTTTTGGCCAAGGGCATCATTGTCCACGTTTTGCCGCTTTTCATGTGCTTTCAAGGCGATTCGAATCTACCTCCTGAAATCTGTTTCCTGCAATTCTGCCTTGCTTTCAAAGCCTCTTCGTTGCCTTCCCTTAATATATTTGTGGACGAGAGGTATCATTTAAAACTCTGCAGGTTTGTGAATTGCAGTGCCCCTGAGCTCCATTTTTCAACTCGCTTTTTTGGGAGCTGGCAGCAAAAGCGCAGGATTGCTTCAGGCCCTCTTCTGGTTCTGGGGGGCAGGCTGAGCTTGTGCTTAATTCTTCTTCCTGATGGGAAAATAGAGTGACCTGTGCCTGTCCCAACCCCTGGAGCTAGTCTCTCATTGGTTCCCCCTCTTCCCGTTCATCCTCAGGACAAATTGCAACCTGTACGGAACAGGAGGGTAAAGGTGCTGATTCTCCAAGGAGGGAGATGGCTAGTAAATCGGCTGGAATGGCGAACCCGAGCAAAGGAGATGAGAAATGAGGTGCGTTTTAGAAACCTTTCCCGATCACACGGTGTACCATCTTCTGGGTTTCTCATGCCTGTTTTCGACGTAGGAAGATGCCCTTGAACCTGGAGATTTGGGACCCATGGGATGGGTACCATGCAGTATTACTTGAAAGGGTCTGCGTTGGCTCACCCAACCTCACCGAACCTCTCAGCCCCAAGAGTGTCCACCCTTATGTCTCAATCAGCTGTGGGTCTAGATATGGTCAATCCAGGTTGCATCACAGCCCCTGAACGAATTTTGTAAGAATTTCTCTCTCTTTCACTGTCTTTGTTTCACGGGTTTTGAAAAGTAATTTATTTTTATAATGGGGTTTAGCTGCTTTTCACGGCTGTGTTTATGCCGCTTTACACCCCCTTGACTCACTTACAGAGAGATATCAATATATAGGTTTGAAGATTCTTACTAGTCAGATATATTCTTGTGCGGTGAATAGGGGGTGTTGAGTCCAGTTCACTGAAAAAGGGATAGGTCTTGTCTCTTACATATTGGTTTTATGGAACGGTATCGGAGCTAATTTGAAACCCTTGTTTTATGCATCACCCCACCTCACCTTTCCCGTTCAGCAGCCGTAGTGTGTTTCCTAAACGTGTGACTCTGTTCTGTTTTGTAATTCAGTTCAAGTGTAGCGGTTTTTACATTCCCTCTAGAAGTGATATCTTATGATAAGTGTCTTTTTCTGTGTGACTTATTTCACTTAGAATCGTCGTACCTAAATCCACTCATCGTGCTGCTACTAGCCTTATGACGTTGATTTCATGGCTGAGTGATATTCCATTGTACATGAGGACCCCAACTTCTTTATCCATTTTTCTCTTTCCTAGGATATTTAAGGTGTAATGAAGTGGGGGTTCTTGTCAACAGAGCAGCCCTAAACTTTGGGGTGCCTGTGTCTTGCTGATTTTTAGTTTTCCCAATTTATACGCCCATGAGTGGAAGTGCCCTATGCTCTCCAAGCTGTGTTTTTTAGATGTTTCAGAACACACCGTACACTTCTCCAGAGTGGCTGTTGGCAATTTACATCCCACCCATCAGCGTAGCAAGGCTCCCATTTCTCCATGGCCGGTCCTGCATTTCTGGTTTGGACACTTTTTTCCGCATGGCCCTTTTGCCCGCTGGGAAGCGAGACTTCTTTGGAGCGCTGATTGGCCTTTCCAGGTTGCTTGGTTGGCCAAAAAGGGCGTATGCGTTTTTTCCTGAATATATTCAGGAAAAAACGCATACGCCCTTTTTGGCCAAGGGCATCATTGTCCACGTTTTGCCGCTTTTCATGTGCTTTCAAGGCGATTCGAATCTACCTCCTGAAATCTGTTTCCTGCAATTCTGCCTTGCTTTCAAAGCCTCTTCGTTGCCTTCCCTTAATATATTTGTGGACGAGAGGTATCATTTAAAACTCTGCAGGTTTGTGAATTGCAGTGCCCCTGAGCTCCATTTTTCAACTCGCTTTTTTGGGAGCTGGCCGCAAAAGCGCAGGATTGCTTCAGGCCCTCTTCTGGTTCTGGGGGGCAGGCTGAGCTTGTGCTTAATTCTTCTTCCTGATGGGAAAATAGAGTGACCTGTGCCTGTCCCAACCCCTGGAGCTAGTCTCTCATTGGTTCCCCCTCTTCCCGTTCATCCTCAGGACAAATTGCAACCTGTACGGAACAGGAGGGTAAAGGTGCTGATTCTCCAAGGAGGGAGATGGCTAGTAAATCGGCTGGAATGGCGAACCCGAGCAAAGGAGATGAGAAATGAGGTGCGTTTTAGAAACCTTTCCCGATCACACGGTGTACCATCTTCTGGGTTTCTCATGCCTGTTTTCGACGTAGGAAGATGCCCTTGAACCTGGAGATTTGGGACCCATGGGATGGGTACCATGCAGTATTACTTGAAAGGGTCTGCGTTGGCTCACCCAACCTCACCGAACCTCTCAGCCCCAAGAGTGTCCACCCTTATGTCTCAATCAGCTGTGGGTCTAGATATGGTCAATCCAGGTTGCATCACAGCCCCTGAACGAATTTTGTAAGAATTTCTCTCTCTTTCACTGTCTTTGTTTCACGGGTTTTGAAAAGTAATTTATTTTTATAATGGGGTTTAGCTGCTTTTCACGGCTGTGTTTATGCCGCTTTACACCCCCTTGACTCACTTACAGAGAGATATCAATACATAGGTTTGAAGATTCTTACTAGTCAGATATATTCTTGTGCGGTGAATAGGGGGTGTTGAGTCCAGTTCACTGAAAAAGGAATAGGTCTTGTCTCTTACATATTGGGTTTATGGAACGGTATCGGAGCTAATTTGAAACGCTTGTTTTATGCATCACCCCACCTCACCTTTCCCGTTCAGCAGCCGTAGTGTGTTTCCTAAACGTGTGACTCTGTTCTGTTTTGTAATTCAGTTCAAGTGTAGCGGTTTTTACATTCCCTCTAGAAGTGATATCTTATGATAAGTGTCTTTTTCTGTGTGACTTATTTCACTTAGAATCGTCGTACCTAAATCCACTCATCGTGCTGCTACTAGCCTTATGACGTTGATTTCATGGCTGAGTGATATTCCATTGTACATGAGGACCCCAACTTCTTTATCCATTTTTCTCTTTCCTAGGATATTTAAGGTGTAATGAAGTGGGGGTTCTTGTCAACAGAGCAGCCCTAAACTTTGGGGTGCCTGTGTCTTGCTGATTTTTAGTTTTCCCAATTTATACGCCCATGAGTGGAAGTGCCCTATGCTCTCCAAGCTGTGTTTTTTAGATGTTTCAGAACACACCGTACACTTCTCCAGAGTGGCTGTTGGCAATTTACATCCCACCCATCAGCGTAGCAAGGCTCCCATTTCTCCATGGCCGGTCCTGCATTTCTGGTTTGGACACTTTTTTCCGCATTGCCCTTTTGCCCGCTGGGAAGCGAGACTTCTTTGGAGCGCTGATTGGCCTTTCCATGTTGCTTGGTTGGCCAAAAAGGGCGTATGCGTTTTTTCCTGAATATATTCAGGAAAAAACGCATACGCCCTTTTTGGCCAAGGGCATCATTGTCCACGTTTTGCCGCTTTTCATGTGCTTTCAAGGCGATTCGAATCTACCTCCTGAAATCTGTTTCCTGCAATTCTGCCTTGCTTTCAAAGCCTCTTCGTTGCCTTCCCTTAATATATTTGTGGACGAGAGGTATCATTTAAAACTCTGCAGGTTTGTGAATTGCAGTGCCCCTGAGCTCCATTTTTCAACTCGCTTTTTTGGGAGCTGGCCGCAAAAGCGCAGGATTGCTTCAGGCCCTCTTCTGGTTCTGGGGGGCAGGCTGAGCTTGTGCTTAATTCTTCTTCCTGATGGGAAAATAGAGTGACCTGTGCCTGTCCCAACCCCTGGAGCTAGTCTCTCATTGGTTCCCCCTCTTCCCGTTCATCCTCAGGACAAATTGCAACCTGTACGGAACAGGAGGGTAAAGGTGCTGATTCTCCAAGGAGGGAGATGGCTAGTAAATCGGCTGGAATGGCGAACCCGAGCAAAGGAGATGAGAAATGAGGTGCGTTTTAGAAACCTTTCCCGATCACACGGTGTACCATCTTCTGGGTTTCTCATGCCTGTTTTCGACGTAGGAAGATGCCCTTGAACCTGGAGATTTGGGACCCATGGGATGGGTACCATGCAGTATTACTTGAAAGGGTCTGCGTTGGCTCACCCAACCTCACCGAACCTCTCAGCCCCAAGAGTGTCCACCCTTATGTCTCAATCAGCTGTGGGTCTAGATATGGTCAATCCAGGTTGCATCACAGCCCCTGAACGAATTTTGTAAGAATTTCTCTCTCTTTCACTGTCTTTGTTTCACGGGTTTTGAAAAGTAATTTATTTTTATAATGGGGTTTAGCTGCTTTTCACGGCTGTGTTTATGCCGCTTTACACCCCCTTGACTCACTTACAGAGAGATATCAATACATAGGTTTGAAGATTCTTACTAGTCAGATATATTCTTGTGCGGTGAATAGGGGGTGTTGAGTCCAGTTCACTGAAAAAGGAATAGGTCTTGTCTCTTACATATTGGGTTTATGGAACGATATCGGAGCTAATTTGAAACGCTTGTTTTATGCATCACCCCACCTCACCTTTCCCGTTCAGCAGCCGTAGTGTGTTTCCTAAACGTGTGACTCTGTTCTGTTTTGTAATTCAGTTCAAGTGTAGCGGTTTTTACATTCCCTCTAGAAGTGATATCTTATGATAAGTGTCTTTTTCTGTGTGACTTATTTCACTTAGAATCGTCGGACCTAAATCCACTCATCGTGCTGCTACTAGCCTTATGACGTGGATTTCATGGCTGAGTGATATTCCATTGTACATGAGGACCCCAACTTCTTTATCCATTTTTCTCTTTCCTAGGATATTTAAGGTGTAATGAAGTGGGGGTTCTTGTCAACAGAGCAGCCCTAAACTTTGGGGTGCCTGTGTCTTGCTGATTTTTAGTTTTCCCAATTTATACGCCCATGAGTGGAAGTGCCCTATGCTCTCCAAGCTGTGTTTTTTAGATGTTTCAGAACACACCGTACACTTCTCCAGAGTGGCTGTTGGCAATTTACATCCCACCCATCAGCGTAGCAAGGCTCCCATTTCTCCATGGCCGGTCCTGCATTTCTGGTTTGGACACTTTTTTCCGCATGGCCCTTTTGCCCGCTGGGAAGCGAGACTTCTTTGGAGCGCTGATTGGCCTTTCCAGGTTGCTTGGTTGGCCAAAAAGGGCGTATGCGTTTTTTCCTGAATATATTCAGGAAAAAACGCATACGCCCTTTTTGGCCAAGGGCATCATTGTCCACGTTTTGCCGCTTTTCATGTGCTTTCAAGGCGATTCGAATCTACCTCCTGAAATCTGTTTCCTGCAATTCTGCCTTGCTTTCAAAGCCTCTTCGTTGCCTTCCCTTAATATATTTGTGGACGAGAGGTATCATTTAAAACTCTGCAGGTTTGTGAATTGCAGTGCCCCTGAGCTCCATTTTTCAACTCGCTTTTTTGGGAGCTGGCCGCAAAAGCGCAGGATTGCTTCAGGCCCTCTTCTGGTTCTGGGGGGCAGGCTGAGCTTGTGCTTAATTCTTCTTCCTGATGGGAAAATAGAGTGACCTGTGCCTGTCCCAACCCCTGGAGCTAGTCTCTCATTGGTTCCCCCTCTTCCCGTTCATCCTCAGGACAAATTGCAACCTGTACGGAACAGGAGGGTAAAGGTGCTGATTCTCCAAGGAGGGAGATGGCTAGTAAATCGGCTGGAATGGCGAACCCGAGCAAAGGAGATGAGAAATGAGGTGCGTTTTAGAAACCTTTCCCGATCACACGGTGTACCATCTTCTGGGTTTCTCATGCCTGTTTTCGACGTAGGAAGATGCCCTTGAACCTGGAGATTTGGGACCCATGGGATGGGTACCATGCAGTATTACTTGAAAGGGTCTGCGTTGGCTCACCCAACCTCACCGAACCTCTCAGCCCCAAGAGTGTCCACCCTTATGTCTCAATCAGCTGTGGGTCTAGATATGGTCAATCCAGGTTGCATCACAGCCCCTGAACGAATTTTGTAAGAATTTCTCTCTCTTTCACTGTCTTTGTTTCACGGGTTTTGAAAAGTAATTTATTTTTATAATGGGGTTTAGCTGCTTTTCACGGCTGTGTTTATGCCGCTTTACACCCCCTTGACTCACTTACAGAGAGATATCAATACATAGGTTTGAAGATTCTTACTAGTCAGATATATTCTTGTGCGGTGAATAGGGGGTGTTGAGTCCAGTTCACTGAAAAAGGAATAGGTCTTGTCTCTTACATATTGGGTTTATGGAACGGTATCGGAGCTAATTTGAAACGCTTGTTTTATGCATCACCCCACCTCACCTTTCCCGTTCAGCAGCCGTAGTGTGTTTCCTAAACGTGTGACTCTGTTCTGTTTTGTAATTCAGTTCAAGTGTAGCGGTTTTTACATTCCCTCTAGAAGTGATATCTTATGATAAGTGTCTTTTTCTGTGTGACTTATTTCACTTAGAATCGTCGGACCTAAATCCACTCATCGTGCTGCTACTAGCCTTATGACGTGGATTTCATGGCTGAGTGATATTCCATTGTACATGAGGACCCCAACTTCTTTATCCATTTTTCTCTTTCCTAGGATATTTAAGGTGTAATGAAGTGGGGGTTCTTGTCAACAGAGCAGCCCTAAACTTTGGGGTGCCTGTGTCTTGCTGATTTTTAGTTTTCCCAATTTATACGCCCATGAGTGGAAGTGCCCTATGCTCTCCAAGCTGTGTTTTTTAGATGTTTCAGAACACACCGTACACTTCTCCAGAGTGGCTGTTGGCAATTTACATCCCACCCATCAGCGTAGCAAGGCTCCCATTTCTCCATGGCCGGTCCTGCATTTCTGGTTTGGACACTTTTTTCCGCATGGCCCTTTTGCCCGCTGGGAAGCGAGACTTCTTTGGAGCGCTGATTGGCCTTTCCAGGTTGCTTGGTTGGCCAAAAAGGGCGTATGCGTTTTTTCCTGAATATATTCAGGAAAAAACGCATACGCCCTTTTTGGCCAAGGGCATCATTGTCCACGTTTTGCCGCTTTTCATGTGC
This sequence comes from Balaenoptera acutorostrata, assembly GCF_949987535.1. NCBI lineage: Eukaryota > Metazoa > Chordata > Mammalia > Artiodactyla > Balaenopteridae > Balaenoptera > Balaenoptera acutorostrata. The sequence continues at coordinate 142,454 of NW_026646106.1, read as the reverse complement.
TTTCAAGGCGATTCGAATCTACCTCCTGAAATCTGTTTCCTGCAATTCTGCCTTGCTTTCAAAGCCTCTTCGTTGCCTTCCCTTAATATATTTGTGGACGAGAGGTATCATTTAAAACTCTGCAGGTTTGTGAATTGCAGTGCCCCTGAGCTCCATTTTTCAACTCGCTTTTTTGGGAGCTGGCCGCAAAAGCGCAGGATTGCTTCAGGCCCTCTTCTGGTTCTGGGGGGCAGGCTGAGCTTGTGCTTAATTCTTCTTCCTGATGGGAAAATAGAGTGACCTGTGCCTGTCCCAACCCCTGGAGCTAGTCTCTCATTGGTTCCCCCTCTTCCCGTTCATCCTCAGGACAAATTGCAACCTGTACGGAACAGGAGGGTAAAGGTGCTGATTCTCCAAGGAGGGAGATGGCTAGTAAATCGGCTGGAATGGCGAACCCGAGCAAAGGAGATGAGAAATGAGGTGCGTTTTAGAAACCTTTCCCGATCACACGGTGTACCATCTTCTGGGTTTCTCATGCCTGTTTTCGACGTAGGAAGATGCCCTTGAACCTGGAGATTTGGGACCCATGGGATGGGTACCATGCAGTATTACTTGAAAGGGTCTGCGTTGGCTCACCCAACCTCACCGAACCTCTCAGCCCCAAGAGTGTCCACCCTTATGTCTCAATCAGCTGTGGGTCTAGATATGGTCAATCCAGGTTGCATCACAGCCCCTGAACGAATTTTGTAAGAATTTCTCTCTCTTTCACTGTCTTTGTTTCACGGGTTTTGAAAAGTAATTTATTTTTATAATGGGGTTTAGCTGCTTTTCACGGCTGTGTTTATGCCGCTTTACACCCCCTTGACTCACTTACAGAGAGATATCAATACATAGGTTTGAAGATTCTTACTAGTCAGATATATTCTTGTGCGGTGAATAGGGGGTGTTGAGTCCAGTTCACTGAAAAAGGAATAGGTCTTGTCTCTTACATATTGGGTTTATGGAACGGTATCGGAGCTAATTTGAAACGCTTGTTTTATGCATCACCCCACCTCACCTTTCCCGTTCAGCAGCCGTAGTGTGTTTCCTAAACGTGTGACTCTGTTCTGTTTTGTAATTCAGTTCAAGTGTAGCGGTTTTTACATTCCCTCTAGAAGTGATATCTTATGATAAGTGTCTTTTTCTGTGTGACTTATTTCACTTAGAATCGTCGTACCTAAATCCACTCATCGTGCTGCTACTAGCCTTATGACGTTGATTTCATGGCTGAGTGATATTCCATTGTACATGAGGACCCCAACTTCTTTATCCATTTTTCTCTTTCCTAGGATATTTAAGGTGTAATGAAGTGGGGGTTCTTGTCAACAGAGCAGCCCTAAACTTTGGGGTGCCTGTGTCTTGCTGATTTTTAGTTTTCCCAATTTATACGCCCATGAGTGGAAGTGCCCTATGCTCTCCAAGCTGTGTTTTTTAGATGTTTCAGAACACACCGTACACTTCTCCAGAGTGGCTGTTGGCAATTTACATCCCACCCATCAGCGTAGCAAGGCTCCCATTTCTCCATGGCCGGTCCTGCATTTCTGGTTTGGACACTTTTTTCCGCATTGCCCTTTTGCCCGCTGGGAAGCGAGACTTCTTTGGAGCGCTGATTGGCCTTTCCAGGTTGCTTGGTTGGCCAAAAAGGGCGTATGCGTTTTTTCCTGAATATATTCAGGAAAAAACGCATACGCCCTTTTTGGCCAAGGGCATCATTGTCCACGTTTTGCCGCTTTTCATGTGCTTTCAAGGCGATTCGAATCTACCTCCTGAAATCTGTTTCCTGCAATTCTGCCTTGCTTTCAAAGCCTCTTCGTTGCCTTCCCTTAATATATTTGTGGACGAGAGGTATCATTTAAAACTCTGCAGGTTTGTGAATTGCAGTGCCCCTGAGCTCCATTTTTCAACTCGCTTTTTTGGGAGCTGGCCGCAAAAGCGCAGGATTGCTTCAGGCCCTCTTCTGGTTCTGGGGGGCAGGCTGAGCTTGTGCTTAATTCTTCTTCCTGATGGGAAAATAGAGTGACCTGTGCCTGTCCCAACCCCTGGAGCTAGTCTCTCATTGGTTCCCCCTCTTCCCGTTCATCCTCAGGACAAATTGCAACCTGTACGGAACAGGAGGGTAAAGGTGCTGATTCTCCAAGGAGGGAGATGGCTAGTAAATCGGCTGGAATGGCGAACCCGAGCAAAGGAGATGAGAAATGAGGTGCGTTTTAGAAACCTTTCCCGATCACACGGTGTACCATCTTCTGGGTTTCTCATGCCTGTTTTCGACGTAGGAAGATGCCCTTGAACCTGGAGATTTGGGACCCATGGGATGGGTACCATGCAGTATTACTTGAAAGGGTCTGCGTTGGCTCACCCAACCTCACCGAACCTCTCAGCCCCAAGAGTGTCCACCCTTATGTCTCAATCAGCTGTGGGTCTAGATATGGTCAATCCAGGTTGCATCACAGCCCCTGAACGAATTTTGTAAGAATTTCTCTCTCTTTCACTGTCTTTGTTTCACGGGTTTTGAAAAGTAATTTATTTTTATAATGGGGTTTAGCTGCTTTTCACGGCTGTGTTTATGCCGCTTTACACCCCCTTGACTCACTTACAGAGAGATATCAATACATAGGTTTGAAGATTCTTACTAGTCAGATATATTCTTGTGCGGTGAATAGGGGGTGTTGAGTCCAGTTCACTGAAAAAGGAATAGGTCTTGTCTCTTACATATTGGGTTTATGGAACGATATCGGAGCTAATTTGAAACCCTTGTTTTATGCATCACCCCACCTCACCTTTCCCGTTCAGCAGCCGTAGTGTGTTTCCTAAACGTGTGACTCTGTTCTGTTTTGTAATTCAGTTCAAGTGTAGCGGTTTTTACATTCCCTCTAGAAGTGATATCTTATGATAAGTGTCTTTTTCTGTGTGACTTATTTCACTTAGAATCGTCGGACCTAAATCCACTCATCGTGCTGCTACTAGCCTTATGACGTGGATTTCATGGCTGAGTGATATTCCATTGTACATGAGGACCCCAACTTCTTTATCCATTTTTCTCTTTCCTAGGATATTTAAGGTGTAATGAAGTGGGGGTTCTTGTCAACAGAGCAGCCCTAAACTTTGGGGTGCCTGTGTCTTGCTGATTTTTAGTTTTCCCAATTTATACGCCCATGAGTGGAAGTGCCCTATGCTCTCCAAGCTGTGTTTTTTAGATGTTTCAGAACACACCGTACACTTCTCCAGAGTGGCTGTTGGCAATTTACATCCCACCCATCAGCGTAGCAAGGCTCCCATTTCTCCATGGCCGGTCCTGCATTTCTGGTTTGGACACTTTTTTCCGCATGGCCCTTTTGCCCGCTGGGAAGCGAGACTTCTTTGGAGCGCTGATTGGCCTTTCCAGGTTGCTTGGTTGGCCAAAAAGGGCGTATGCGTTTTTTCCTGAATATATTCAGGAAAAAACGCATACGCCCTTTTTGGCCAAGGGCATCATTGTCCACGTTTTGCCGCTTTTCATGTGCTTTCAAGGCGATTCGAATCTACCTCCTGAAATCTGTTTCCTGCAATTCTGCCTTGCTTTCAAAGCCTCTTCGTTGCCTTCCCTTAATATATTTGTGGACGAGAGGTATCATTTAAAACTCTGCAGGTTTGTGAATTGCAGTGCCCCTGAGCTCCATTTTTCAACTCGCTTTTTTGGGAGCTGGCCGCAAAAGCGCAGGATTGCTTCAGGCCCTCTTCTGGTTCTGGGGGGCAGGCTGAGCTTGTGCTTAATTCTTCTTCCTGATGGGAAAATAGAGTGACCTGTGCCTGTCCCAACCCCTGGAGCTAGTCTCTCATTGGTTCCCCCTCTTCCCGTTCATCCTCAGGACAAATTGCAACCTGTACGGAACAGGAGGGTAAAGGTGCTGATTCTCCAAGGAGGGAGATGGCTAGTAAATCGGCTGGAATGGCGAACCCGAGCAAAGGAGATGAGAAATGAGGTGCGTTTTAGAAACCTTTCCCGATCACACGGTGTACCATCTTCTGGGTTTCTCATGCCTGTTTTCGACGTAGGAAGATGCCCTTGAACCTGGAGATTTGGGACCCATGGGATGGGTACCATGCAGTATTACTTGAAAGGGTCTGCGTTGGCTCACCCAACCTCACCGAACCTCTCAGCCCCAAGAGTGTCCACCCTTATGTCTCAATCAGCTGTGGGTCTAGATATGGTCAATCCAGGTTGCATCACAGCCCCTGAACGAATTTTGTAAGAATTTCTCTCTCTTTCACTGTCTTTGTTTCACGGGTTTTGAAAAGTAATTTATTTTTATAATGGGGTTTAGCTGCTTTTCACGGCTGTGTTTATGCCGCTTTACACCCCCTTGACTCACTTACAGAGAGATATCAATACATAGGTTTGAAGATTCTTACTAGTCAGATATATTCTTGTGCGGTGAATAGGGGGTGTTGAGTCCAGTTCACTGAAAAAGGAATAGGTCTTGTCTCTTACATATTGGGTTTATGGAACGGTATCGGAGCTAATTTGAAACGCTTGTTTTATGCATCACCCCACCTCACCTTTCCCGTTCAGCAGCCGTAGTGTGTTTCCTAAACGTGTGACTCTGTTCTGTTTTGTAATTCAGTTCAAGTGTAGCGGTTTTTACATTCCCTCTAGAAGTGATATCTTATGATAAGTGTCTTTTTCTGTGTGACTTATTTCACTTAGAATCGTCGTACCTAAATCCACTCATCGTGCTGCTACTAGCCTTATGACGTGGATTTCATGGCTGAGTGATATTCCATTGTACATGAGGACCCCAACTTCTTTATCCATTTTTCTCTTTCCTAGGATATTTAAGGTGTAATGAAGTGGGGGTTCTTGTCAACAGAGCAGCCCTAAACTTTGGGGTGCCTGTGTCTTGCTGATTTTTAGTTTTCCCAATTTATACGCCCATGAGTGGAAGTGCCCTATGCTCTCCAAGCTGTGTTTTTTAGATGTTTCAGAACACACCGTACACTTCTCCAGAGTGGCTGTTGGCAATTTACATCCCACCCATCAGCGTAGCAAGGCTCCCATTTCTCCATGGCCGGTCCTGCATTTCTGGTTTGGACACTTTTTTCCGCATTGCCCTTTTGCCCGCTGGGAAGCGAGACTTCTTTGGAGCGCTGATTGGCCTTTCCAGGTTGCTTGGTTGGCCAAAAAGGGCGTATGCGTTTTTTCCTGAATATATTCAGGAAAAAACGCATACGCCCTTTTTGGCCAAGGGCATCATTGTCCACGTTTTGCCGCTTTTCATGTGCTTTCAAGGCGATTCGAATCTACCTCCTGAAATCTGTTTCCTGCAATTCTGCCTTGCTTTCAAAGCCTCTTCGTTGCCTTCCCTTAATATATTTGTGGACGAGAGGTATCATTTAAAACTCTGCAGGTTTGTGAATTGCAGTGCCCCTGAGCTCCATTTTTCAACTCGCTTTTTTGGGAGCTGGCCGCAAAAGCGCAGGATTGCTTCAGGCCCTCTTCTGGTTCTGGGGGGCAGGCTGAGCTTGTGCTTAATTCTTCTTCCTGATGGGAAAATAGAGTGACCTGTGCCTGTCCCAACCCCTGGAGCTAGTCTCTCATTGGTTCCCCCTCTTCCCGTTCATCCTCAGGACAAATTGCAACCTGTACGGAACAGGAGGGTAAAGGTGCTGATTCTCCAAGGAGGGAGATGGCTAGTAAATCGGCTGGAATGGCGAACCCGAGCAAAGGAGATGAGAAATGAGGTGCGTTTTAGAAACCTTTCCCGATCACACGGTGTACCATCTTCTGGGTTTCTCATGCCTGTTTTCGACGTAGGAAGATGCCCTTGAACCTGGAGATTTGGGACCCATGGGATGGGTACCATGCAGTATTACTTGAAAGGGTCTGCGTTGGCTCACCCAACCTCACCGAACCTCTCAGCCCCAAGAGTGTCCACCCTTATGTCTCAATCAGCTGTGGGTCTAGATATGGTCAATCCAGGTTGCATCACAGCCCCTGAACGAATTTTGTAAGAATTTCTCTCTCTTTCACTGTCTTTGTTTCACGGGTTTTGAAAAGTAATTTATTTTTATAATGTGGTTTAGCTGCTTTTCACGGCTGTGTTTATGCCGCTTTACACCCCCTTGACTCACTTACAGAGAGATATCAATATATAGGTTTGAAGATTCTTACTAGTCAGATATATTCTTGTGCGGTGAATAGGGGGTGTTGAGTCCAGTTCACTGAAAAAGGGATAGGTCTTGTCTCTTACATATTGGTTTTATGGAACGGTATCGGAGCTAATTTGAAACCCTTGTTTTATGCATCACCCCACCTCACCTTTCCCGTTCAGCAGCCGTAGTGTGTTTCCTAAACGTGTGACTCTGTTCTGTTTTGTAATTCAGTTCAAGTGTAGCGGTTTTTACATTCCCTCTAGAAGTGATATCTTATGATAAGTGTCTTTTTCTGTGTGACTTATTTCACTTAGAATCGTCGTACCTAAATCCACTCATCGTGCTGCTACTAGCCTTATGACGTTGATTTCATGGCTGAGTGATATTCCATTGTACATGAGGACCCCAACTTCTTTATCCATTTTTCTCTTTCCTAGGATATTTAAGGTGTAATGAAGTGGGGGTTCTTGTCAACAGAGCAGCCCTAAACTTTGGGGTGCCTGTGTCTTGCTGATTTTTAGTTTTCCCAATTTATACGCCCATGAGTGGAAGTGCCCTATGCTCTCCAAGCTGTGTTTTTTAGATATTTCAGAACACACCATACACTTCTCCAGAGTGGCTGTTGGCAATTTACATCCCACCCATCAGCGTAGCAAGGCTCCCATTTCTCCATGGCCGGTCCTGCATTTCTGGTTTGGACACTTTTTTCCGCATGGCCCTTTTGCCCGCTGGGAAGCGAGACTTCTTTGGAGCGCTGATTGGCCTTTCCAGGTTGCTTGGTTGGCCAAAAAGGGCGTATGCGTTTTTTCCTGAATATATTCAGGAAAAAACGCATACGCCCTTTTTGGCCAAGGGCATCATTGTCCACGTTTTGCCGCTTTTCATGTGCTTTCAAGGCGATTCGAATCTACCTCCTGAAATCTGTTTCCTGCAATTCTGCCTTGCTTTCAAAGCCTCTTCGTTGCCTTCCCTTAATATATTTGTGGACGAGAGGTATCATTTAAAACTCTGCAGGTTTGTGAATTGCAGTGCCCCTGAGCTCCATTTTTCAACTCGCTTTTTTGGGAGCTGGCCGCAAAAGCGCAGGATTGCTTCAGGCCCTCTTCTGGTTCTGGGGGGCAGGCTGAGCTTGTGCTTAATTCTTCTTCCTGATGGGAAAATAGAGTGACCTGTGCCTGTCCCAACCCCTGGAGCTAGTCTCTCATTGGTTCCCCCTCTTCCCGTTCATCCTCAGGACAAATTGCAACCTGTACGGAACAGGAGGGTAAAGGTGCTGATTCTCCAAGGAGGGAGATGGCTAGTAAATCGGCTGGAATGGCGAACCCGAGCAAAGGAGATGAGAAATGAGGTGCGTTTTAGAAACCTTTCCCGATCACACGGTGTACCATCTTCTGGGTTTCTCATGCCTGTTTTCGACGTAGGAAGATGCCCTTGAACCTGGAGATTTGGGACCCATGGGATGGGTACCATGCAGTATTACTTGAAAGGGTCTGCGTTGGCTCACCCAACCTCACCGAACCTCTCAGCCCCAAGAGTGTCCACCCTTATGTCTCAATCAGCTGTGGGTCTAGATATGGTCAATACAGGTTGCATCACAGCCCCTGAACGAATTTTGTAAGAATTTCTCTCTCTTTCACTGTCTTTGTTTCACGGGTTTTGAAAAGTAATTTATTTTTATAATGGGGTTTAGCTGCTTTTCACGGCTGTGTTTATGCCGCTTTACACCCCCTTGACTCACTTACAGAGAGATATCAATACATAGGTTTGAAGATTCTTACTAGTCAGATATATTCTTGTGCGGTGAATAGGGGGTGTTGAGTCCAGTTCACTGAAAAAGGAATAGGTCTTGTCTCTTACATATTGGGTTTATGGAACGGTATCGGAGCTAATTTGAAACGCTTGTTTTATGCATCACCCCACCTCACCTTTCCCGTTCAGCAGCCGTAGTGTGTTTCCTAAACGTGTGACTCTGTTCTGTTTTGTAATTCAGTTCAAGTGTAGCGGTTTTTACATTCCCTCTAGAAGTGATATCTTATGATAAGTGTCTTTTTCTGTGTGACTTATTTCACTTAGAATCGTCGTACCTAAATCCACTCATCGTGCTGCTACTAGCCTTATGACGTTGATTTCATGGCTGAGTGATATTCCATTGTACATGAGGACCCCAACTTCTTTATCCATTTTTCTCTTTCCTAGGATATTTAAGGTGTAATGAAGTGGGGGTTCTTGTCAACAGAGCAGCCCTAAACTTTGGGGTGCCTGTGTCTTGCTGATTTTTAGTTTTCCCAATTTATACGCCCATGAGTGGAAGTGCCCTATGCTCTCCAAGCTGTGTTTTTTAGATGTTTCAGAACACACCGTACACTTCTCCAGAGTGGCTGTTGGCAATTTACATCCCACCCATCAGCGTAGCAAGGCTCCCATTTCTCCATGGCCGGTCCTGCATTTCTGGTTTGGACACTTTTTTCCGCATGGCCCTTTTGCCCGCTGGGAAGCGAGACTTCTTTGGAGCGCTGATTGGCCTTTCCAGGTTGCTTGGTTGGCCAAAAAGGGCGTATGCGTTTTTTCCTGAATATATTCAGGAAAAAACGCATACGCCCTTTTTGGCCAAGGGCATCATTGTCCACGTTTTGCCGCTTTTCATGTGCTTTCAAGGCGATTCGAATCTACCTCCTGAAATCTGTTTCCTGCCATTCTGCCTTGCTTTCAAAGCCTCTTCGTAGCCTTCCCTTAATATATTTGTGGACGAGAGGTATCATTTAAAACTCTGCAGGTTTGTGAATTGCAGTGCCCCTGAGCTCCATTTTTCAACTCGCTTTTTTGGGAGCTGGCCGCAAAAGCGCAGGATTGCTTCAGGCCCTCTTCTGGTTCTGGGGGGCAGGCTGAGCTTGTGCTTAATTCTTCTTCCTGATGGGAAAATAGAGTGACCTGTGCCTGTCCCAACCCCTGGAGCTAGTCTCTCATTGGTTCCCCCTCTTCCCGTTCATCCTCAGGACAAATTGCAACCTGTACGGAACAGGAGGGTAAAGGTGCTGATTCTCCAAGGAGGGAGATGGCTAGTAAATCGGCTGGAATGGCGAACCCGAGCAAAGGAGATGAGAAATGAGGTGCGTTTTAGAAACCTTTCCCGATCACACGGTGTACCATCTTCTGGGTTTCTCATGCCTGTTTTCGACGTAGGAAGATGCCCTTGAACCTGGAGATTTGGGACCCATGGGATGGGTACCATGCAGTATTACTTGAAAGGGTCTGCGTTGGCTCACCCAACCTCACCGAACCTCTCAGCCCCAAGAGTGTCCACCCTTATGTCTCAATCAGCTGTGGGTCTAGATATGGTCAATCCAGGTTGCATCACAGCCCCTGAACGAATTTTGTAAGAATTTCTCTCTCTTTCACTGTCTTTGTTTCACGGGTTTTGAAAAGTAATTTATTTTTATAATGGGGTTTAGCTGCTTTTCACGGCTGTGTTTATGCCGCTTTACACCCCCTTGACTCACTTACAGAGAGATATCAATACATAGGTTTGAAGATTCTTACTAGTCAGATATATTCTTGTGCAGTGAATAGGGGGTGTTGAGTCCAGTTCACTGAAAAAGGAATAGGTCTTGTCTCTTACATATTGGGTTTATGGAACGATATCGGAGCTAATTTGAAACCCTTGTTTTATGCATCACCCCACCTCACCTTTCCCGTTCAGCAGCCGTAGTGTGTTTCCTAAACGTGTGACTCTGTTCTGTTTTGTAATTCAGTTCAAGTGTAGCGGTTTTTACATTCCCTCTAGAAGTGATATCTTATGATAAGTGTCTTTTTCTGTGTGACTTATTTCACTTAGAATCGTCGTACCTAAATCCACTCATCGTGCTGCTACTAGCCTTATGACGTTGATTTCATGGCTGAGTGATATTCCATTGTACATGAGGACCCCAACTTCTTTATCCATTTTTCTCTTTCCTAGGATATTTAAGGTGTAATGAAGTGGGGGTTCTTGTCAACAGAGCAGCCCTAAACTTTGGGGTGCCTGTGTCTTGCTGATTTTTAGTTTTCCCAATTTATACGCCCATGAGTGGAAGTGCCCTATGCTCTCCAAGCTGTGTTTTTTAGATGTTTCAGAACACACCGTACACTTCTCCAGAGTGGCTGTTGGCAATTTACATCCCACCCATCAGCGTAGCAAGGCTCCCATTTCTCCATGGCCGGTCCTGCATTTCTGGTTTGGACACTTTTTTCCGCATGGCCCTTTTGCCCGCTGGGAAGCGAGACTTCTTTGGAGCGCTGATTGGCCTTTCCAGGTTGCTTGGTTGGCCAAAAAGGGCGTATGCGTTTTTTCCTGAATATATTCAGGAAAAAACGCATACGCCCTTTTTGGCCAAGGGCATCATTGTCCACGTTTTGCCGCTTTTCATGTGCTTTCAAGGCGATTCGAATCTACCTCCTGAAATCTGTTTCCTGCCATTCTGCCTTGCTTTCAAAGCCTCTTCGTTGCCTTCCCTTAATATATTTGTGGACGAGAGGTATCATTTAAAACTCTGCAGGTTTGTGAATTGCAGTGCCCCTGAGCTCCATTTTTCAACTCGCTTTTTTGGGAGCTGGCCGCAAAAGCGCAGGATTGCTTCAGGCCCTCTTCTGGTTCTGGGGGGCAGGCTGAGCTTGTGCTTAATTCTTCTTCCTGATGGGAAAATAGAGTGACCTGTGCCTGTCCCAACCCCTGGAGCTAGTCTCTCATTGGTTCCCCCTCTTCCCGTTCATCCTCAGGACAAATTGCAACCTGTACGGAACAGGAGGGTAAAGGTGCTGATTCTCCAAGGAGGGAGATGGCTAGTAAATCGGCTGGAATGGCGAACCCGAGCAAAGGAGATGAGAAATGAGGTGCGTTTTAGAAACCTTTCCCGATCACACGGTGTACCATCTTCTGGGTTTCTCATGCCTGTTTTCGACGTAGGAAGATGCCCTTGAACCTGGAGATTTGGGACCCATGGGATGGGTACCATGCAGTATTACTTGAAAGGGTCTGCGTTGGCTCACCCAACCTCACCGAACCTCTCAGCCCCAAGAGTGTCCACCCTTATGTCTCAATCAGCTGTGGGTCTAGATATGGTCAATCCAGGTTGCATCACAGCCCCTGAACGAATTTTGTAAGAATTTCTCTCTCTTTCACTGTCTTTGTTTCACGGGTTTTGAAAAGTAATTTATTTTTATAATGGGGTTTAGCTGCTTTTCACGGCTGTGTTTATGCCGCTTTACACCCCCTTGACTCACTTACAGAGAGATATCAATACATAGGTTTGAAGATTCTTACTAGTCAGATATATTCTTGTGCGGTGAATAGGGGGTGTTGAGTCCAGTTCACTGAAAAAGGAATAGGTCTTGTCTCTTACATATTGGGTTTATGGAACGATATCGGAGCTAATTTGAAACCCTTGTTTTATGCATCACCCCACCTCACCTTTCCCGTTCAGCAGCCGTAGTGTGTTTCCTAAACGTGTGACTCTGTTCTGTTTTGTAATTCAGTTCAAGTGTAGCGGTTTTTACATTCCCTCTAGAAGTGATATCTTATGATAAGTGTCTTTTTCTGTGTGACTTATTTCACTTAGAATCGTCGTACCTAAATCCACTCATCGTGCTGCTACTAGCCTTATGACGTTGATTTCATGGCTGAGTGATATTCCATTGTACATGAGGACCCCAACTTCTTTATCCATTTTTCTCTTTCCTAGGATATTTAAGGTGTAATGAAGTGGGGGTTCTTGTCAACAGAGCAGCCCTAAACTTTGGGGTGCCTGTGTCTTGCTGATTTTTAGTTTTCCCAATTTATACGCCCATGAGTGGAAGTGCCCTATGCTCTCCAAGCTGTGTTTTTTAGATGTTTCAGAACACACCGTACACTTCTCCAGAGTGGCTGTTGGCAATTTACATCCCACCCATCAGCGTAGCAAGGCTCCCATTTCTCCATGGCCGGTCCTGCATTTCTGGTTTGGACACTTTTTTCCGCATGGCCCTTTTGCCCGCTGGGAAGCGAGACTTCTTTGGAGCGCTGATTGGCCTTTCCAGGTTGCTTGGTTGGCCAAAAAGGGCGTATGCGTTTTTTCCTGAATATATTCAGGAAAAAACGCATACGCCCTTTTTGGCCAAGGGCATCATTGTCCACGTTTTGCCGCTTTTCATGTGCTTTCAAGGCGATTCGAATCTACCTCCTGAAATCTGTTTCCTGCCATTCTGCCTTGCTTTCAAAGCCTCTTCGTAGCCTTCCCTTAATATATTTGTGGACGAGAGGTATCATTTAAAACTCTGCAGGTTTGTGAATTGCAGTGCCCCTGAGCTCCATTTTTCAACTCGCTTTTTTGGGAGCTGGCCGCAAAAGCGCAGGATTGCTTCAGGCCCTCTTCTGGTTCTGGGGGGCAGGCTGAGCTTGTGCTTAATTCTTCTTCCTGATGGGAAAATAGAGTGACCTGTGCCTGTCCCAACCCCTGGAGCTAGTCTCTCATTGGTTCCCCCTCTTCCCGTTCATCCTCAGGACAAATTGCAACCTGTACGGAACAGGAGGGTAAAGGTGCTGATTCTCCAAGGAGGGAGATGGCTAGTAAATCGGCTGGAATGGCGAACCCGAGCAAAGGAGATGAGAAATGAGGTGCGTTTTAGAAACCTTTCCCGATCACACGGTGTACCATCTTCTGGGTTTCTCATGCCTGTTTTCGACGTAGGAAGATGCCCTTGAACCTGGAGATTTGGGACCCATGGGATGGGTACCATGCAGTATTACTTGAAAGGGTCTGCGTTGGCTCACCCAACCTCACCGAACCTCTCAGCCCCAAGAGTGTCCACCCTTATGTCTCAATCAGCTGTGGGTCTAGATATGGTCAATCCAGGTTGCATCACAGCCCCTGAACGAATTTTGTAAGAATTTCTCTCTCTTTCACTGTCTTTGTTTCACGGGTTTTGAAAAGTAATTTATTTTTATAATGGGGTTTAGCTGCTTTTCACGGCTGTGTTTATGCCGCTTTACACCCCCTTGACTCACTTACAGAGAGATATCAATACATAGGTTTGAAGATTCTTACTAGTCAGATATATTCTTGTGCAGTGAATAGGGGGTGTTGAGTCCAGTTCACTGAAAAAGGAATAGGTCTTGTCTCTTACATATTGGGTTTATGGAACGATATCGGAGCTAATTTGAAACCCTTGTTTTATGCATCACCCCACCTCACCTTTCCCGTTCAGCAGCCGTAGTGTGTTTCCTAAACGTGTGACTCTGTTCTGTTTTGTAATTCAGTTCAAGTGTAGCGGTTTTTACATTCCCTCTAGAAGTGATATCTTATGATAAGTGTCTTTTTCTGTGTGACTTATTTCACTTAGAATCGTCGTACCTAAATCCACTCATCGTGCTGCTACTAGCCTTATGACGTTGATTTCATGGCTGAGTGATATTCCATTGTACATGAGGACCCCAACTTCTTTATCCATTTTTCTCTTTCCTAGGATATTTAAGGTGTAATGAAGTGGGGGTTCTTGTCAACAGAGCAGCCCTAAACTTTGGGGTGCCTGTGTCTTGCTGATTTTTAGTTTTCCCAATTTATACGCCCATGAGTGGAAGTGCCCTATGCTCTCCAAGCTGTGTTTTTTAGATGTTTCAGAACACACCGTACACTTCTCCAGAGTGGCTGTTGGCAATTTACATCCCACCCATCAGCGTAGCAAGGCTCCCATTTCTCCATGGCCGGTCCTGCATTTCTGGTTTGGACACTTTTTTCCGCATGGCCCTTTTGCCCGCTGGGAAGCGAGACTTCTTTGGAGCGCTGATTGGCCTTTCCAGGTTGCTTGGTTGGCCAAAAAGGGCGTATGCGTTTTTTCCTGAATATATTCAGGAAAAAACGCATACGCCCTTTTTGGCCAAGGGCATCATTGTCCACGTTTTGCCGCTTTTCATGTGCTTTCAAGGCGATTCGAATCTACCTCCTGAAATCTGTTTCCTGCAATTCTGCCTTGCTTTCAAAGCCTCTTCGTTGCCTTCCCTTAATATATTTGTGGACGAGAGGTATCATTTAAAACTCTGCAGGTTTGTGAATTGCAGTGCCCCTGAGCTCCATTTTTCAACTCGCTTTTTTGGGAGCTGGCCGCAAAAGCGCAGGATTGCTTCAGGCCCTCTTCTGGTTCTGGGGGGCAGGCTGAGCTTGTGCTTAATTCTCCTTCCTGATGGGAAAATAGAGTGACCTGTGCCTGTCCCAACCCCTGGAGCTAGTCTCTCATTGGTTCCCCCTCTTCCCGTTCATCCTCAGGACAAATTGCAACCTGTACGGAACAGGAGGGTAAAGGTGCTGATTCTCCAAGGAGGGAGATGGCTAGTAAATCGGCTGGAATGGCGAACCCGAGCAAAGGAGATGAGAAATGAGGTGCGTTTTAGAAACCTTTCCCGATCACACGGTGTACCATCTTCTGGGTTTCTCATGCCTGTTTTCGACGTAGGAAGATGCCCTTGAACCTGGAGATTTGGGACCCATGGGATGGGTACCATGCAGTATTACTTGAAAGGGTCTGCGTTGGCTCACCCAACCTCACCGAACCTCTCAGCCCCAAGAGTGTCCACCCTTATGTCTCAATCAGCTGTGGGTCTAGATATGGTCAATCCAGGTTGCATCACAGCCCCTGAACGAATTTTGTAAGAATTTCTCTCTCTTTCACTGTCTTTGTTTCACGGGTTTTGAAAAGTAATTTATTTTTATAATGGGGTTTAGCTGCTTTTCACGGCTGTGTTTATGCCGCTTTACACCCCCTTGACTCACTTACAGAGAGATATCAATACATAGGTTTGAAGATTCTTACTAGTCAGATATATTCTTGTGCAGTGAATAGGGGGTGTTGAGTCCAGTTCACTGAAAAAGGAATAGGTCTTGTCTCTTACATATTGGGTTTATGGAACGATATCGGAGCTAATTTGAAACCCTTGTTTTATGCATCACCCCACCTCACCTTTCCCGTTCAGCAGCCGTAGTGTGTTTCCTAAACGTGTGACTCTGTTCTGTTTTGTAATTCAGTTCAAGTGTAGCGGTTTTTACTTTCCCTCTAGAAGTGATATCTTATGATAAGTGTCTTTTTCTGTGTGACTTATTTCACTTAGAATCGTCGTACCTAAATCCACTCATCGTGCTGCTACTAGCCTTATGACGTTGATTTCATGGCTGAGTGATATTCCATTGTACATGAGGACCCCAACTTCTTTATCCATTTTTCTCTTTCCTAGGATATTTAAGGTGTAATGAAGTGGGGGTTCTTGTCAACAGAGCAGCCCTAAACTTTGGGGTGCCTGTGTCTTGCTGATTTTTAGTTTTCCCAATTTATACGCCCATGAGTGGAAGTGCCCTATGCTCTCCAAGCTGTGTTTTTTAGATGTTTCAGAACACACCGTACACTTCTCCAGAGTGGCTGTTGGCAATTTACATCCCACCCATCAGCGTAGCAAGGCTCCCATTTCTCCATGGCCGGTCCTGCATTTCTGGTTTGGACACTTTTTTCCGCATGGCCCTTTTGCCCGCTGGGAAGCGAGACTTCTTTGGAGCGCTGATTGGCCTTTCCAGGTTGCTTGGTTGGCCAAAAAGGGCGTATGCGTTTTTTCCTGAATATATTCAGGAAAAAACGCATACGCCCTTTTTGGCCAAGGGCATCATTGTCCACGTTTTGCCGCTTTTCATGTGCTTTCAAGGCGATTCGAATCTACCTCCTGAAATCTGTTTCCTGCAATTCTGCCTTGCTTTCAAAGCCTCTTCGTTGCCTTCCCTTAATATATTTGTGGACGAGAGGTATCATTTAAAACTCTGCAGGTTTGTGAATTGCAGTGCCCCTGAGCTCCATTTTTCAACTCGCTTTTTTGGGAGCTGGCCGCAAAAGCGCAGGATTGCTTCAGGCCCTCTTCTGGTTCTGGGGGGCAGGCTGAGCTTGTGCTTAATTCTTCTTCCTGATGGGAAAATAGAGTGACCTGTGCCTGTCCCAACCCCTGGAGCTAGTCTCTCATTGGTTCCCCCTCTTCCCGTTCATCCTCAGGACAAATTGCAACCTGTACGGAACAGGAGGGTAAAGGTGCTGATTCTCCAAGGAGGGAGATGGCTAGTAAATCGGCTGGAATGGCGAACCCGAGCAAAGGAGATGAGAAATGAGGTGCGTTTTAGAAACCTTTCCCGATCACACGGTGTACCATCTTCTGGGTTTCTCATGCCTGTTTTCGACGTAGGAAGATGCCCTTGAACCTGGAGATTTGGGACCCATGGGATGGGTACCATGCAGTATTACTTGAAAGGGTCTGCGTTGGCTCACCCAACCTCACCGAACCTCTCAGCCCCAAGAGTGTCCACCCTTATGTCTCAATCAGCTGTGGGTCTAGATATGGTCAATCCAGGTTGCATCACAGCCCCTGAACGAATTTTGTAAGAATTTCTCTCTCTTTCACTGTCTTTGTTTCACGGGTTTTGAAAAGTAATTTATTTTTATAATGGGGTTTAGCTGCTTTTCACGGCTGTGTTTATGCCGCTTTACACCCCCTTGACTCACTTACAGAGAGATATCAATACATAGGTTTGAAGATTCTTACTAGTCAGATATATTCTTGTGCAGTGAATAGGGGGTGTTGAGTCCAGTTCACTGAAAAAGGAATAGGTCTTGTCTCTTACATATTGGGTTTATGGAACGATATCGGAGCTAATTTGAAACCCTTGTTTTATGCATCACCCCACCTCACCTTTCCCGTTCAGCAGCCGTAGTGTGTTTCCTAAACGTGTGACTCTGTTCTGTTTTGTAATTCAGTTCAAGTGTAGCGGTTTTTACATTCCCTCTAGAAGTGATATCTTATGATAAGTGTCTTTTTCTGTGTGACTTATTTCACTTAGAATCGTCGTACCTAAATCCACTCATCGTGCTGCTACTAGCCTTATGACGTTGATTTCATGGCTGAGTGATATTCCATTGTACATGAGGACCCCAACTTCTTTATCCATTTTTCTCTTTCCTAGGATATTTAAGGTGTAATGAAGTGGGGGTTCTTGTCAACAGAGCAGCCCTAAACTTTGGGGTGCCTGTGTCTTGCTGATTTTTAGTTTTCCCAATTTATACGCCCATGAGTGGAAGTGCCCTATGCTCTCCAAGCTGTGTTTTTTAGATGTTTCAGAACACACCGTACACTTCTCCAGAGTGGCTGTTGGCAATTTACATCCCACCCATCAGCGTAGCAAGGCTCCCATTTCTCCATGGCCGGTCCTGCATTTCTGGTTTGGACACTTTTTTCCGCATGGCCCTTTTGCCCGCTGGGAAGCGAGACTTCTTTGGAGCGCTGATTGGCCTTTCCAGGTTGCTTGGTTGGCCAAAAAGGGCGTATGCGTTTTTTCCTGAATATATTCAGGAAAAAACGCATACGCCCTTTTTGGCCAAGGGCATCATTGTCCACGTTTTGCCGCTTTTCATGTGCTTTCAAGGCGATTCGAATCTACCTCCTGAAATCTGTTTCCTGCAATTCTGCCTTGCTTTCAAAGCCTCTTCGTTGCCTTCCCTTAATATATTTGTGGACGAGAGGTATCATTTAAAACTCTGCAGGTTTGTGAATTGCAGTGCCCCTGAGCTCCATTTTTCAACTCGCTTTTTTGGGAGCTGGCCGCAAAAGCGCAGGATTGCTTCAGGCCCTCTTCTGGTTCTGGGGGGCAGGCTGAGCTTGTGCTTAATTCTCCTTCCTGATGGGAAAATAGAGTGACCTGTGCCTGTCCCAACC
This sequence comes from Balaenoptera acutorostrata, assembly GCF_949987535.1. Classification (NCBI taxonomy): domain Eukaryota; kingdom Metazoa; phylum Chordata; class Mammalia; order Artiodactyla; family Balaenopteridae; genus Balaenoptera; species Balaenoptera acutorostrata. Next base: position 124,567 of record NW_026646106.1, on the reverse strand, counting down.
CCTGGAGCTAGTCTCTCATTGGTTCCCCCTCTTCCCGTTCATCCTCAGGACAAATTGCAACCTGTACGGAACAGGAGGGTAAAGGTGCTGATTCTCCAAGGAGGGAGATGGCTAGTAAATCGGCTGGAATGGCGAACCCGAGCAAAGGAGATGAGAAATGAGGTGCGTTTTAGAAACCTTTCCCGATCACACGGTGTACCATCTTCTGGGTTTCTCATGCCTGTTTTCGACGTAGGAAGATGCCCTTGAACCTGGAGATTTGGGACCCATGGGATGGGTACCATGCAGTATTACTTGAAAGGGTCTGCGTTGGCTCACCCAACCTCACCGAACCTCTCAGCCCCAAGAGTGTCCACCCTTATGTCTCAATCAGCTGTGGGTCTAGATATGGTCAATCCAGGTTGCATCACAGCCCCTGAACGAATTTTGTAAGAATTTCTCTCTCTTTCACTGTCTTTGTTTCACGGGTTTTGAAAAGTAATTTATTTTTATAATGGGGTTTAGCTGCTTTTCACGGCTGTGTTTATGCCGCTTTACACCCCCTTGACTCACTTACAGAGAGATATCAATACATAGGTTTGAAGATTCTTACTAGTCAGATATATTCTTGTGCAGTGAATAGGGGGTGTTGAGTCCAGTTCACTGAAAAAGGAATAGGTCTTGTCTCTTACATATTGGGTTTATGGAACGATATCGGAGCTAATTTGAAACCCTTGTTTTATGCATCACCCCACCTCACCTTTCCCGTTCAGCAGCCGTAGTGTGTTTCCTAAACGTGTGACTCTGTTCTGTTTTGTAATTCAGTTCAAGTGTAGCGGTTTTTACTTTCCCTCTAGAAGTGATATCTTATGATAAGTGTCTTTTTCTGTGTGACTTATTTCACTTAGAATCGTCGTACCTAAATCCACTCATCGTGCTGCTACTAGCCTTATGACGTTGATTTCATGGCTGAGTGATATTCCATTGTACATGAGGACCCCAACTTCTTTATCCATTTTTCTCTTTCCTAGGATATTTAAGGTGTAATGAAGTGGGGGTTCTTGTCAACAGAGCAGCCCTAAACTTTGGGGTGCCTGTGTCTTGCTGATTTTTAGTTTTCCCAATTTATACGCCCATGAGTGGAAGTGCCCTATGCTCTCCAAGCTGTGTTTTTTAGATGTTTCAGAACACACCGTACACTTCTCCAGAGTGGCTGTTGGCAATTTACATCCCACCCATCAGCGTAGCAAGGCTCCCATTTCTCCATGGCCGGTCCTGCATTTCTGGTTTGGACACTTTTTTCCGCATGGCCCTTTTGCCCGCTGGGAAGCGAGACTTCTTTGGAGCGCTGATTGGCCTTTCCAGGTTGCTTGGTTGGCCAAAAAGGGCGTATGCGTTTTTTCCTGAATATATTCAGGAAAAAACGCATACGCCCTTTTTGGCCAAGGGCATCATTGTCCACGTTTTGCCGCTTTTCATGTGCTTTCAAGGCGATTCGAATCTACCTCCTGAAATCTGTTTCCTGCAATTCTGCCTTGCTTTCAAAGCCTCTTCGTTGCCTTCCCTTAATATATTTGTGGACGAGAGGTATCATTTAAAACTCTGCAGGTTTGTGAATTGCAGTGCCCCTGAGCTCCATTTTTCAACTCGCTTTTTTGGGAGCTGGCCGCAAAAGCGCAGGATTGCTTCAGGCCCTCTTCTGGTTCTGGGGGGCAGGCTGAGCTTGTGCTTAATTCTTCTTCCTGATGGGAAAATAGAGTGACCTGTGCCTGTCCCAACCCCTGGAGCTAGTCTCTCATTGGTTCCCCCTCTTCCCGTTCATCCTCAGGACAAATTGCAACCTGTACGGAACAGGAGGGTAAAGGTGCTGATTCTCCAAGGAGGGAGATGGCTAGTAAATCGGCTGGAATGGCGAACCCGAGCAAAGGAGATGAGAAATGAGGTGCGTTTTAGAAACCTTTCCCGATCACACGGTGTACCATCTTCTGGGTTTCTCATGCCTGTTTTCGACGTAGGAAGATGCCCTTGAACCTGGAGATTTGGGACCCATGGGATGGGTACCATGCAGTATTACTTGAAAGGGTCTGCGTTGGCTCACCCAACCTCACCGAACCTCTCAGCCCCAAGAGTGTCCACCCTTATGTCTCAATCAGCTGTGGGTCTAGATATGGTCAATCCAGGTTGCATCACAGCCCCTGAACGAATTTTGTAAGAATTTCTCTCTCTTTCACTGTCTTTGTTTCACGGGTTTTGAAAAGTAATTTATTTTTATAATGGGGTTTAGCTGCTTTTCACGGCTGTGTTTATGCCGCTTTACACCCCCTTGACTCACTTACAGAGAGATATCAATACATAGGTTTGAAGATTCTTACTAGTCAGATATATTCTTGTGCAGTGAATAGGGGGTGTTGAGTCCAGTTCACTGAAAAAGGAATAGGTCTTGTCTCTTACATATTGGGTTTATGGAACGATATCAGAGCTAATTTGAAACCCTTGTTTTATGCATCACCCCACCTCACCTTTCCCGTTCAGCAGCCGTAGTGTGTTTCCTAAACGTGTGACTCTGTTCTGTTTTGTAATTCAGTTCAAGTGTAGCGGTTTTTACTTTCCCTCTAGAAGTGATATCTTATGATAAGTGTCTTTTTCTGTGTGACTTATTTCACTTAGAATCGTCGTACCTAAATCCACTCATCGTGCTGCTACTAGCCTTATGACGTTGATTTCATGGCTGAGTGATATTCCATTGTACATGAGGACCCCAACTTCTTTATCCATTTTTCTCTTTCCTAGGATATTTAAGGTGTAATGAAGTGGGGGTTCTTGTCAACAGAGCAGCCCTAAACTTTGGGGTGCCTGTGTCTTGCTGATTTTTAGTTTTCCCAATTTATACGCCCATGAGTGGAAGTGCCCTATGCTCTCCAAGCTGTGTTTTTTAGATGTTTCAGAACACACCGTACACTTCTCCAGAGTGGCTGTTGGCAATTTACATCCCACCCATCAGCGTAGCAAGGCTCCCATTTCTCCATGGCCGGTCCTGCATTTCTGGTTTGGACACTTTTTTCCGCATGGCCCTTTTGCCCGCTGGGAAGCGAGACTTCTTTGGAGCGCTGATTGGCCTTTCCAGGTTGCTTGGTTGGCCAAAAAGGGCGTATGCGTTTTTTCCTGAATATATTCAGGAAAAAACGCATACGCCCTTTTTGGCCAAGGGCATCATTGTCCACGTTTTGCCGCTTTTCATGTGCTTTCAAGGCGATTCGAATCTACCTCCTGAAATCTGTTTCCTGCCATTCTGCCTTGCTTTCAAAGCCTCTTCGTTGCCTTCCCTTAATATATTTGTGGACGAGAGGTATCATTTAAAACTCTGCAGGTTTGTGAATTGCAGTGCCCCTGAGCTCCATTTTTCAACTCGCTTTTTTGGGAGCTGGCCGCAAAAGCGCAGGATTGCTTCAGGCCCTCTTCTGGTTCTGGGGGGCAGGCTGAGCTTGTGCTTAATTCTCCTTCCTGATGGGAAAATAGAGTGACCTGTGCCTGTCCCAACCCCTGGAGCTAGTCTCTCATTGGTTCCCCCTCTTCCCGTTCATCCTCAGGACAAATTGCAACCTGTACGGAACAGGAGGGTAAAGGTGCTGATTCTCCAAGGAGGGAGATGGCTAGTAAATCGGCTGGAATGGCGAACCCGAGCAAAGGAGATGAGAAATGAGGTGCGTTTTAGAAACCTTTCCCGATCACACGGTGTACCATCTTCTGGGTTTCTCATGCCTGTTTTCGACGTAGGAAGATGCCCTTGAACCTGGAGATTTGGGACCCATGGGATGGGTACCATGCAGTATTACTTGAAAGGGTCTGCGTTGGCTCACCCAACCTCACCGAACCTCTCAGCCCCAAGAGTGTCCACCCTTATGTCTCAATCAGCTGTGGGTCTAGATATGGTCAATCCAGGTTGCATCACAGCCCCTGAACGAATTTTGTAAGAATTTCTCTCTCTTTCACTGTCTTTGTTTCACGGGTTTTGAAAAGTAATTTATTTTTATAATGGGGTTTAGCTGCTTTTCACGGCTGTGTTTATGCCGCTTTACACCCCCTTGACTCACTTACAGAGAGATATCAATACATAGGTTTGAAGATTCTTACTAGTCAGATATATTCTTTTGCAGTGAATAGGGGGTGTTGAGTCCAGTTCACTGAAAAAGGAATAGGTCTTGTCTCTTACATATTGGGTTTATGGAACGATATCGGAGCTAATTTGAAACCCTTGTTTTATGCATCACCCCACCTCACCTTTCCCGTTCAGCAGCCGTAGTGTGTTTCCTAAACGTGTGACTCTGTTCTGTTTTGTAATTCAGTTCAAGTGTAGCGGTTTTTACTTTCCCTCTAGAAGTGATATCTTATGATAAGTGTCTTTTTCTGTGTGACTTATTTCACTTAGAATCGTCGTACCTAAATCCACTCATCGTGCTGCTACTAGCCTTATGACGTTGATTTCATGGCTTAGTGATATTCCATTGTACATGAGGACCCCAACTTCTTTATCCATTTTTCTCTTTCCTAGGATATTTAAGGTGTAATGAAGTGGGGGTTCTTGTCAACAGAGCAGCCCTAAACTTTGGGGTGCCTGTGTCTTGCTGATTTTTAGTTTTCCCAATTTATACGCCCATGAGTGGAAGTGCCCTATGCTCTCCAAGCTGTGTTTTTTAGATGTTTCAGAACACACCGTACACTTCTCCAGAGTGGCTGTTGGCAATTTACATCCCACCCATCAGCGTAGCAAGGCTCCCATTTCTCCATGGCCGGTCCTGCATTTCTGGTTTGGACACTTTTTTCCGCATGGCCCTTTTGCCCGCTGGGAAGCGAGACTTCTTTGGAGCGCTGATTGGCCTTTCCAGGTTGCTTGGTTGGCCAAAAAGGGCGTATGCGTTTTTTCCTGAATATATTCAGGAAAAAACGCATACGCCCTTTTTGGCCAAGGGCATCATTGTCCACGTTTTGCCGCTTTTCATGTGCTTTCAAGGCGATTCGAATCTACCTCCTGAAATCTGTTTCCTGCAATTCTGCCTTGCTTTCAAAGCCTCTTCGTTGCCTTCCCTTAATATATTTGTGGACGAGAGGTATCATTTAAAACTCTGCAGGTTTGTGAATTGCAGTGCCCCTGAGCTCCATTTTTCAACTCGCTTTTTTGGGAGCTGGCCGCAAAAGCGCAGGATTGCTTCAGGCCCTCTTCTGGTTCTGGGGGGCAGGCTGAGCTTGTGCTTAATTCTCCTTCCTGATGGGAAAATAGAGTGACCTGTGCCTGTCCCAACCCCTGGAGCTAGTCTCTCATTGGTTCCCCCTCTTCCCGTTCATCCTCAGGACAAATTGCAACCTGTACGGAACAGGAGGGTAAAGGTGCTGATTCTCCAAGGAGGGAGATGGCTAGTAAATCGGCTGGAATGGCGAACCCGAGCAAAGGAGATGAGAAATGAGGTGCGTTTTAGAAACCTTTCCCGATCACACGGTGTACCATCTTCTGGGTTTCTCATGCCTGTTTTCGACGTAGGAAGATGCCCTTGAACCTGGAGATTTGGGACCCATGGGATGGGTACCATGCAGTATTACTTGAAAGGGTCTGCGTTGGCTCACCCAACCTCACCGAACCTCTCAGCCCCAAGAGTGTCCACCCTTATGTCTCAATCAGCTGTGGGTCTAGATATGGTCAATCCAGGTTGCATCACAGCCCCTGAACGAATTTTGTAAGAATTTCTCTCTCTTTCACTGTCTTTGTTTCACGGGTTTTGAAAAGTAATTTATTTTTATAATGGGGTTTAGCTGCTTTTCACGGCTGTGTTTATGCCGCTTTACACCCCCTTGACTCACTTACAGAGAGATATCAATACATAGGTTTGAAGATTCTTACTAGTCAGATATATTCTTGTGCAGTGAATAGGGGGTGTTGAGTCCAGTTCACTGAAAAAGGAATAGGTCTTGTCTCTTACATATTGGGTTTATGGAACGATATCGGAGCTAATTTGAAACCCTTGTTTTATGCATCATCCCACCTCACCTTTCCCGTTCAGCAGCCGTAGTGTGTTTCCTAAACGTGTGACTCTGTTCTGTTTTGTAATTCAGTTCAAGTGTAGCGGTTTTTACTTTCCCTCTAGAAGTGATATCTTATGATAAGTGTCTTTTTCTGTGTGACTTATTTCACTTAGAATCGTCGTACCTAAATCCACTCATCGTGCTGCTACTAGCCTTATGACGTTGATTTCATGGCTGAGTGATATTCCATTGTACATGAGGACCCCAACTTCTTTATCCATTTTTCTCTTTCCTAGGATATTTAAGGTGTAATGAAGTGGGGGTTCTTGTCAACAGAGCAGCCCTAAACTTTGGGGTGCCTGTGTCTTGCTGATTTTTAGTTTTCCCAATTTATACGCCCATGAGTGGAAGTGCCCTATGCTCTCCAAGCTGTGTTTTTTAGATGTTTCAGAACACACCGTACACTTCTCCAGAGTGGCTGTTGGCAATTTACATCCCACCCATCAGCGTAGCAAGGCTCCCATTTCTCCATGGCCGGTCCTGCATTTCTGGTTTGGACACTTTTTTCCGCATGGCCCTTTTGCCCGCTGGGAAGCGAGACTTCTTTGGAGCGCTGATTGGCCTTTCCAGGTTGCTTGGTTGGCCAAAAAGGGCGTATGCGTTTTTTCCTGAATATATTCAGGAAAAAACGCATACGCCCTTTTTGGCCAAGGGCATCATTGTCCACGTTTTGCCGCTTTTCATGTGCTTTCAAGGCGATTCGAATCTACCTCCTGAAATCTGTTTCCTGCAATTCTGCCTTGCTTTCAAAGCCTCTTCGTTGCCTTCCCTTAATATATTTGTGGACGAGAGGTATCATTTAAAACTCTGCAGGTTTGTGAATTGCAGTGCCCCTGAGCTCCATTTTTCAACTCGCTTTTTTGGGAGCTGGCCGCAAAAGCGCAGGATTGCTTCAGGCCCTCTTCTGGTTCTGGGGGGCAGGCTGAGCTTGTGCTTAATTCTTCTTCCTGATGGGAAAATAGAGTGACCTGTGCCTGTCCCAACCCCTGGAGCTAGTCTCTCATTGGTTCCCCCTCTTCCCGTTCATCCTCAGGACAAATTGCAACCTGTACGGAACAGGAGGGTAAAGGTGCTGATTCTCCAAGGAGGGAGATGGCTAGTAAATCGGCTGGAATGGCGAACCCGAGCAAAGGAGATGAGAAATGAGGTGCGTTTTAGAAACCTTTCCCGATCACACGGTGTACCATCTTCTGGGTTTCTCATGCCTGTTTTCGACGTAGGAAGATGCCCTTGAACCTGGAGATTTGGGACCCATGGGATGGGTACCATGCAGTATTACTTGAAAGGGTCTGCGTTGGCTCACCCAACCTCACCGAACCTCTCAGCCCCAAGAGTGTCCACCCTTATGTCTCAATCAGCTGTGGGTCTAGATATGGTCAATCCAGGTTGCATCACAGCCCCTGAACGAATTTTGTAAGAATTTCTCTCTCTTTCACTGTCTTTGTTTCACGGGTTTTGAAAAGTAATTTATTTTTATAATGGGGTTTAGCTGCTTTTCACGGCTGTGTTTATGCCGCTTTACACCCCCTTGACTCACTTACAGAGAGATATCAATACATAGGTTTGAAGATTCTTACTAGTCAGATATATTCTTGTGCGGTGAATAGGGGGTGTTGAGTCCAGTTCACTGAAAAAGGAATAGGTCTTGTCTCTTACATATTGGGTTTATGGAACGATATCGGAGCTAATTTGAAACCCTTGTTTTATGCATCACCCCACCTCACCTTTCCCGTTCAGCAGCCGTAGTGTGTTTCCTAAACGTGTGACTCTGTTCTGTTTTGTAATTCAGTTCAAGTGTAGCGGTTTTTACATTCCCTCTAGAAGTGATATCTTATGATAAGTGTCTTTTTCTGTGTGACTTATTTCACTTAGAATCGTCGTACCTAAATCCACTCATCGTGCTGCTACTAGCCTTATGACGTTGATTTCATGGCTGAGTGATATTCCATTGTACATGAGGACCCCAACTTCTTTATCCATTTTTCTCTTTCCTAGGATATTTAAGGTGTAATGAAGTGGGGGTTCTTGTCAACAGAGCAGCCCTAAACTTTGGGGTGCCTGTGTCTTGCTGATTTTTAGTTTTCCCAATTTATACGCCCATGAGTGGAAGTGCCCTATGCTCTCCAAGCTGTGTTTTTTAGATGTTTCAGAACACACCGTACACCTCTCCAGAGTGGCTGTTGGCAATTTACATCCCACCCATCAGCGTAGCAAGGCTCCCATTTCTCCATGGCCGGTCCTGCATTTCTGGTTTGGACACTTTTTTCCGCATGGCCCTTTTGCCCGCTGGGAAGCGAGACTTCTTTGGAGCGCTGATTGGCCTTTCCAGGTTGCTTGGTTGGCCAAAAAGGGCGTATGCGTTTTTTCCTGAATATATTCAGGAAAAAACGCATACGCCCTTTTTGGCCAAGGGCATCATTGTCCACGTTTTGCCGCTTTTCATGTGCTTTCAAGGCGATTCGAATCTACCTCCTGAAATCTGTTTCCTGCAATTCTGCCTTGCTTTCAAAGCCTCTTCGTTGCCTTCCCTTAATATATTTGTGGACGAGAGGTATCATTTAAAACTCTGCAGGTTTGTGAATTGCAGTGCCCCTGAGCTCCATTTTTCAACTCGCTTTTTTGGGAGCTGGCCGCAAAAGCGCAGGATTGCTTCAGGCCCTCTTCTGGTTCTGGGGGGCAGGCTGAGCTTGTGCTTAATTCTCCTTCCTGATGGGAAAATAGAGTGACCTGTGCCTGTCCCAACCCCTGGAGCTAGTCTCTCATTGGTTCCCCCTCTTCCCGTTCATCCTCAGGACAAATTGCAACCTGTACGGAACAGGAGGGTAAAGGTGCTGATTCTCCAAGGAGGGAGATGGCTAGTAAATCGGCTGGAATGGCGAACCCGAGCAAAGGAGATGAGAAATGAGGTGCGTTTTAGAAACCTTTCCCGATCACACGGTGTACCATCTTCTGGGTTTCTCATGCCTGTTTTCGACGTAGGAAGATGCCCTTGAACCTGGAGATTTGGGACCCATGGGATGGGTACCATGCAGTATTACTTGAAAGGGTCTGCGTTGGCTCACCCAACCTCACCGAACCTCTCAGCCCCAAGAGTGTCCACCCTTATGTCTCAATCAGCTGTGGGTCTAGATATGGTCAATCCAGGTTGCATCACAGCCCCTGAACGAATTTTGTAAGAATTTCTCTCTCTTTCACTGTCTTTGTTTCACGGGTTTTGAAAAGTAATTTATTTTTATAATGGGGTTTAGCTGCTTTTCACGGCTGTGTTTATGCCGCTTTACACCCCCTTGACTCACTTACAGAGAGATATCAATACATAGGTTTGAAGATTCTTACTAGTCAGATATATTCTTGTGCAGTGAATAGGGGGTGTTGAGTCCAGTTCACTGAAAAAGGAATAGGTCTTGTCTCTTACATATTGGGTTTATGGAACGATATCGGAGCTAATTTGAAACCCTTGTTTTATGCATCACCCCACCTCACCTTTCCCGTTCAGCAGCCGTAGTGTGTTTCCTAAACGTGTGACTCTGTTCTGTTTTGTAATTCAGTTCAAGTGTAGCGGTTTTTACTTTCCCTCTAGAAGTGATATCTTATGATAAGTGTCTTTTTCTGTGTGACTTATTTCACTTAGAATCGTCGTACCTAAATCCACTCATCGTGCTGCTACTAGCCTTATGACGTTGATTTCATGGCTGAGTGATATTCCATTGTACATGAGGACCCCAACTTCTTTATCCATTTTTCTCTTTCCTAGGATATTTAAGGTGTAATGAAGTGGGGGTTCTTGTCAACAGAGCAGCCCTAAACTTTGGGGTGCCTGTGTCTTGCTGATTTTTAGTTTTCCCAATTTATACGCCCATGAGTGGAAGTGCCCTATGCTCTCCAAGCTGTGTTTTTTAGATGTTTCAGAACACACCGTACACCTCTCCAGAGTGGCTGTTGGCAATTTACATCCCACCCATCAGCGTAGCAAGGCTCCCATTTCTCCATGGCCGGTCCTGCATTTCTGGTTTGGACACTTTTTTCCGCATGGCCCTTTTGCCCGCTGGGAAGCGAGACTTCTTTGGAGCGCTGATTGGCCTTTCCAGGTTGCTTGGTTGGCCAAAAAGGGCGTATGCGTTTTTTCCTGAATATATTCAGGAAAAAACGCATACGCCCTTTTTGGCCAAGGGCATCATTGTCCACGTTTTGCCGCTTTTCATGTGCTTTCAAGGCGATTCGAATCTACCTCCTGAAATCTGTTTCCTGCAATTCTGCCTTGCTTTCAAAGCCTCTTCGTTGCCTTCCCTTAATATATTTGTGGACGAGAGGTATCATTTAAAACTCTGCAGGTTTGTGAATTGCAGTGCCCCTGAGCTCCATTTTTCAACTCGCTTTTTTGGGAGCTGGCCGCAAAAGCGCAGGATTGCTTCAGGCCCTCTTCTGGTTCTGGGGGGCAGGCTGAGCTTGTGCTTAATTCTCCTTCCTGATGGGAAAATAGAGTGACCTGTGCCTGTCCCAACCCCTGGAGCTAGTCTCTCATTGGTTCCCCCTCTTCCCGTTCATCCTCAGGACAAATTGCAACCTGTACGGAACAGGAGGGTAAAGGTGCTGATTCTCCAAGGAGGGAGATGGCTAGTAAATCGGCTGGAATGGCGAACCCGAGCAAAGGAGATGAGAAATGAGGTGCGTTTTAGAAACCTTTCCCGATCACACGGTGTACCATCTTCTGGGTTTCTCATGCCTGTTTTCGACGTAGGAAGATGCCCTTGAACCTGGAGATTTGGGACCCATGGGATGGGTACCATGCAGTATTACTTGAAAGGGTCTGCGTTGGCTCACCCAACCTCACCGAACCTCTCAGCCCCAAGAGTGTCCACCCTTATGTCTCAATCAGCTGTGGGTCTAGATATGGTCAATCCAGGTTGCATCACAGCCCCTGAACGAATTTTGTAAGAATTTCTCTCTCTTTCACTGTCTTTGTTTCACGGGTTTTGAAAAGTAATTTATTTTTATAATGGGGTTTAGCTGCTTTTCACGGCTGTGTTTATGCCGCTTTACACCCCCTTGACTCACTTACAGAGAGATATCAATACATAGGTTTGAAGATTCTTACTAGTCAGATATATTCTTGTGCAGTGAATAGGGGGTGTTGAGTCCAGTTCACTGAAAAAGGAATAGGTCTTGTCTCTTACATATTGGGTTTATGGAACGATATCGGAGCTAATTTGAAACCCTTGTTTTATGCATCACCCCACCTCACCTTTCCCGTTCAGCAGCCGTAGTGTGTTTCCTAAACGTGTGACTCTGTTCTGTTTTGTAATTCAGTTCAAGTGTAGCGGTTTTTACTTTCCCTCTAGAAGTGATATCTTATGATAAGTGTCTTTTTCTGTGTGACTTATTTCACTTAGAATCGTCGTACCTAAATCCACTCATCGTGCTGCTACTAGCCTTATGACGTTGATTTCATGGCTGAGTGATATTCCATTGTACATGAGGACCCCAACTTCTTTATCCATTTTTCTCTTTCCTAGGATATTTAAGGTGTAATGAAGTGGGGGTTCTTGTCAACAGAGCAGCCCTAAACTTTGGGGTGCCTGTGTCTTGCTGATTTTTAGTTTTCCCAATTTATACGCCCATGAGTGGAAGTGCCCTATGCTCTCCAAGCTGTGTTTTTTAGATGTTTCAGAACACACCGTACACTTCTCCAGAGTGGCTGTTGGCAATTTACATCCCACCCATCAGCGTAGCAAGGCTCCCATTTCTCCATGGCCGGTCCTGCATTTCTGGTTTGGACACTTTTTTCCGCATGGCCCTTTTGCCCGCTGGGAAGCGAGACTTCTTTGGAGCGCTGATTGGCCTTTCCAGGTTGCTTGGTTGGCCAAAAAGGGCGTATGCGTTTTTTCCTGAATATATTCAGGAAAAAACGCATACGCCCTTTTTGGCCAAGGGCATCATTGTCCACGTTTTGCCGCTTTTCATGTGCTTTCAAGGCGATTCGAATCTACCTCCTGAAATCTGTTTCCTGCAATTCTGCCTTGCTTTCAAAGCCTCTTCGTTGCCTTCCCTTAATATATTTGTGGACGAGAGGTATCATTTAAAACTCTGCAGGTTTGTGAATTGCAGTGCCCCTGAGCTCCATTTTTCAACTCGCTTTTTTGGGAGCTGGCCGCAAAAGCGCAGGATTGCTTCAGGCCCTCTTCTGGTTCTGGGGGGCAGGCTGAGCTTGTGCTTAATTCTTCTTCCTGATGGGAAAATAGAGTGACCTGTGCCTGTCCCAACCCCTGGAGCTAGTCTCTCATTGGTTCCCCCTCTTCCCGTTCATCCTCAGGACAAATTGCAACCTGTACGGAACAGGAGGGTAAAGGTGCTGATTCTCCAAGGAGGGAGATGGCTAGTAAATCGGCTGGAATGGCGAACCCGAGCAAAGGAGATGAGAAATGAGGTGCGTTTTAGAAACCTTTCCCGATCACACGGTGTACCATCTTCTGGGTTTCTCATGCCTGTTTTCGACGTAGGAAGATGCCCTTGAACCTGGAGATTTGGGACCCATGGGATGGGTACCATGCAGTATTACTTGAAAGGGTCTTCGTTGGCTCACCCAACCTCACCGAACCTCTCAGCCCCAAGAGTGTCCACCCTTATGTCTCAATCAGCTGTGGGTCTAGATATGGTCAATCCAGGTTGCATCACAGCCCCTGAACGAATTTTGTAAGAATTTCTCTCTCTTTCACTGTCTTTGTTTCACGGGTTTTGAAAAGTAATTTATTTTTATAATGGGGTTTAGCTGCTTTTCACGGCTGTGTTTATGCCGCTTTACACCCCCTTGACTCACTTACAGAGAGATATCAATACATAGGTTTGAAGATTCTTACTAGTCAGATATATTCTTGTGCGGTGAATAGGGGGTGTTGAGTCCAGTTCACTGAAAAAGGAATAGGTCTTGTCTCTTACATATTGGGTTTATGGAACGATATCGGAGCTAATTTGAAACCCTTGTTTTATGCATCACCCCACCTCACCTTTCCCGTTCAGCAGCCGTAGTGTGTTTCCTAAACGTGTGACTCTGTTCTGTTTTGTAATTCAGTTCAAGTGTAGCGGTTTTTACATTCCCTCTAGAAGTGATATCTTATGATAAGTGTCTTTTTCTGTGTGACTTATTTCACTTAGAATCGTCGTACCTAAATCCACTCATCGTGCTGCTACTAGCCTTATGACGTTGATTTCATGGCTGAGTGATATTCCATTGTACATGAGGACCCCAACTTCTTTATCCATTTTTCTCTTTCCTAGGATATTTAAGGTGTAATGAAGTGGGGGTTCTTGTCAACAGAGCAGCCCTAAACTTTGGGGTGCCTGTGTCTTGCTGATTTTTAGTTTTCCCAATTTATACGCCCATGAGTGGAAGTGCCCTATGCTCTCCAAGCTGTGTTTTTTAGATGTTTCAGAACACACCGTACACTTCTCCAGAGTGGCTGTTGGCAATTTACATCCCACCCATCAGCGTAGCAAGGCTCCCATTTCTCCATGGCCGGTCCTGCATTTCTGGTTTGGACACTTTTTTCCGCATGGCCCTTTTGCCCGCTGGGAAGCGAGACTTCTTTGGAGCGCTGATTGGCCTTTCCAGGTTGCTTGGTTGGCCAAAAAGGGCGTATGCGTTTTTTCCTGAATATATTCAGGAAAAAACGCATACGCCCTTTTTGGCCAAGGGCATCATTGTCCACGTTTTGCCGCTTTTCATGTGCTTTCAAGGCGATTCGAATCTACCTCCTGAAATCTGTTTCCTGCAATTCTGCCTTGCTTTCAAAGCCTCTTCGTTGCCTTCCCTTAATATATTTGTGGACGAGAGGTATCATTTAAAACTCTGCAGGTTTGTGAATTGCAGTGCCCCTGAGCTCCATTTTTCAACTCGCTTTTTTGGGAGCTGGCCGCAAAAGCGCAGGATTGCTTCAGGCCCTCTTCTGGTTCTGGGGGGCAGGCTGAGCTTGTGCTTAATTCTTCTTCCTGATGGGAAAATAGAGTGACCTGTGCCTGTCCCAACACCTAGAGCTAGTCTCTCATTGGTTCCCCCTCTTCCCGTTCATCCTCAGGACAAATTGCAACCTGTACGGAACAGGAGGGTAAAGGTGCTGATTCTCCAAGGAGGGAGATGGCTAGTAAATCGGCTGGAATGGCGAACCCGAGCAAAGGAGATGAGAAATGAGGTGCGTTTTAGAAACCTTTCCCGATCACACGGTGTACCATCTTCTGGGTTTCTCATGCCTGTTTTCGACGTAGGAAGATGCCCTTGAACCTGGAGATTTGGGACCCATGGGATGGGTACCATGCAGTATTACTTGAAAGGGTCTGCGTTGGCTCACCCAACCTCACCGAACCTCTCAGCCCCAAGAGTGTCCACCCTTATGTCTCAATCAGCTGTGGGTCTAGATATGGTCAATCCAGGTTGCATCACAGCCCCTGAACGAATTTTGTAAGAATTTCTCTCTCTTTCACTGTCTTTGTTTCACGGGTTTTGAAAAGTAATTTATTTTTATAATGGGGTTTAGCTGCTTTTCACGGCTGTGTTTATGCCGCTTTACACCCCCTTGACTCACTTACAGAGAGATATCAATACATAGGTTTGAAGATTCTTACTAGTCAGATATATTCTTGTGCGGTGAATAGGGGGTGTTGAGTCCAGTTCACTGAAAAAGGAATAGGTCTTGTCTCTTACATATTGGGTTTATGGAACGATATCGGAGCTAATTTGAAACCCTTGTTTTATGCATCACCCCACCTCACCTTTCCCGTTCAGCAGCCGTAGTGTGTTTCCTAAACGTGTGACTCTGTTCTGTTTTGTAATTCAGTTCAAGTGTAGCGGTTTTTACATTCCCTCTAGAAGTGATATCTTATGATAAGTGTCTTTTTCTGTGTGACTTATTTCACTTAGAATCGTCGTACCTAAATCCACTCATCGTGCTGCTACTAGCCTTATGACGTTGATTTCATGGCTGAGTGATATTCCATTGTACATGAGGACCCCAACTTCTTTATCCATTTTTCTCTTTCCTAGGATATTTAAGGTGTAATGAAGTGGGGGTTCTTGTCAACAGAGCAGCCCTAAACTTTGGGGTGCCTGTGTCTTGCTGATTTTTAGTTTTCCCAATTTATACGCCCATGAGTGGAAGTGCCCTATGCTCTCCAAGCTGTGTTTTTTAGATGTTTCAGAACACACCGTACACTTCTCCAGAGTGGCTGTTGGCAATTTACATCCCACCCATCAGCGTAGCAAGGCTCCCATTTCTCCATGGCCGGTCCTGCATTTCTGGTTTGGACACTTTTTTCCGCATGGCCCTTTTGCCCGCTGGGAAGCGAGACTTCTTTGGAGCGCTGATTGGCCTTTCCAGGTTGCTTGGTTGGCCAAAAAGGGCGTATGCGTTTTTTCCTGAATATATTCAGGAAAAAACGCATACGCCCTTTTTGGCCAAGGGCATCATTGTCCACGTTTTGCCGCTTTTCATGTGCTTTCAAGGCGATTCGAATCTACCTCCTGAAATCTGTTTCCTGCAATTCTGCCTTGCTTTCAAAGCCTCTTCGTTGCCTTCCCTTAATATATTTGTGGACGAGAGGTATCATTTAAAACTCTGCAGGTTTGTGAATTGCAGTGCCCCTGAGCTCCATTTTTCAACTCGCTTTTTTGGGAGCTGGCCGCAAAAGCGCAGGATTGCTTCAGGCCCTCTTCTGGTTCTGGGGGGCAGGCTGAGCTTGTGCTTAATTCTTCTTCCTGATGGGAAAATAGAGTGACCTGTGCCTGTCCCAACACCTAGAGCTAGTCTCTCATTGGTTCCCCCTCTTCCCGTTCATCCTCAGGACAAATTGCAACCTGTACGGAACAGGAGGGTAAAGGTGCTGATTCTCCAAGGAGGGAGATGGCTAGTAAATCGGCTGGAATGGCGAACCCGAGCAAAGGAGATGAGAAATGAGGTGCGTTTTAGAAACCTTTCCCGATCACACGGTGTACCATCTTCTGGGTTTCTCATGCCTGTTTTCGACGTAGGAAGATGCCCTTGAACCTGGAGATTTGGGACCCATGGGATGGGTACCATGCAGTATTACTTGAAAGGGTCTGCGTTGGCTCACCCAACCTCACCGAACCTCTCAGCCCCAAGAGTGTCCACCCTTATGTCTCAATCAGCTGTGGGTCTAGATATGGTCAATCCAGGTTGCATCACAGCCCCTGAACGAATTTTGTAAGAATTTCTCTCTCTTTCACTGTCTTTGTTTCACGGGTTTTGAAAAGTAATTTATTTTTATAATGGGGTTTAGCTGCTTTTCACGGCTGTGTTTATGCCGCTTTACACCCCCTTGACTCACTTACAGAGAGATATCAATACATAGGTTTGAAGATTCTTACTAGTCAGATATATTCTTTTGCAGTGAATAGGGGGTGTTGAGTCCAGTTCACTGAAAAAGGAATAGGTCTTGTCTCTTACATATTGGGTTTATGGAACGATATCGGAGCTAATTTGAAACCCTTGTTTTATGCATCACCCCACCTCACCTTTCCCGTTCAGCAGCCGTAGTGTGTTTCCTAAACGTGTGACTCTGTTCTGTTTTGTAATTCAGTTCAAGTGTAGCGGTTTTTACATTCCCTCTAGAAGTGATATCTTATGATAAGTGTCTTTTTCTGTGTGACTTATTTCACTTAGAATCGTCGTACCTAAATCCACTCATCGTGCTGCTACTAGCCTTATGACGTTGATTTCATGGCTGAGTGATATTCCATTGTACATGAGGACCCCAACTTCTTTATCCATTTTTCTCTTTCCTAGGATATTTAAGGTGTAATGAAGTGGGGGTTCTTGTCAACAGAGCAGCCCTAAACTTTGGGGTGCCTGTGTCTTGCTGATTTTTAGTTTTCCCAATTTATACGCCCATGAGTGGAAGTCCCCTATGCTCTCCAAGCTGTGTTTTTTAGATGTTTCAGAACACACCGTACACTTCTCCAGAGTGGCTGTTGGCAATTTACATCCCACCCATCAGCGTAGCAAGGCTCCCATTTCTCCATGGCCGGTCCTGCATTTCTGGTTTGGACACTTTTTTCCGCATGGCCCTTTTGCCCGCTGGGAAGCGAGACTTCTTTGGAGCGCTGATTGGCCTTTCCAGGTTGCTTGGTTGGCCAAAAAGGGCGTATGCGTTTTTTCCTGAATATATTCAGGAAAAAACGCATACGCCCTTTTTGGCCAAGGGCATCATTGTCCACGTTTTGCCGCTTTTCATGTGCTTTCAAGGCGATTCGAATCTACCTCCTGAAATCTGTTTCCTGCAATTCTGCCTTGCTTTCAAAGCCTCTTCGTTGCCTTCCCTTAATATATTTGTGGACGAGAGGTATCATTTAAAACTCTGCAGGTTTGTGAATTGCAGTGCCCCTGAGCTCCATTTTTCAACTCGCTTTTTTGGGAGCTGGCCGCAAAAGCGCAGGATTGCTTCAGGCCCTCTTCTGGTTCTGGGGGGCAGGCTGAGCTTGTGCTTAATTCTTCTTCCTGATGGGAAAATAGAGTGACCTGTGCCTGTCCCAACACCTAGAGCTAGTCTCTCATTGGTTCCCCCTCTTCCCGTTCATCCTCAGGACAAATTGCAACCTGTACGGAACAGGAGGGTAAAGGTGCTGATTCTCCAAGGAGGGAGATGGCTAGTAAATCGGCTGGAATGGCGAACCCGAGCAAAGGAGATGAGAAATGAGGTGCGTTTTAGAAACCTTTCCCGATCACACGGTGTACCATCTTCTGGGTTTCTCATGCCTGTTTTCGACGTAGGAAGATGCCCTTGAACCTGGAGATTTGGGACCCATGGGATGGGTACCATGCAGTATTACTTGAAAGGGTCTGCGTTGGCTCACCCAACCTCACCGAACCTCTCAGCCCCAAGAGTGTCCACCCTTATGTCTCAATCAGCTGTGGGTCTAGATATGGTCAATCCAGGTTGCATCACAGCCCCTGAACGAATTTTGTAAGAATTTCTCTCTCTTTCACTGTCTTTGTTTCACGGGTTTTGAAAAGTAATTTATTTTTATAATGGGGTTTAGCTGCTTTTCACGGCTGTGTTTATGCCGCTTTACACCCCCTTGACTCACTTACAGAGAGATATCAATACATAGGTTTGAAGATTCTTACTAGTCAGATATATTCTTGTGCGGTGAATAGGGGGTGTTGAGTCCAGTTCACTGAAAAAGGAATAGGTCTTGTCTCTTACATATTGGGTTTATGGAACGATATCGGAGCTAATTTGAAACCCTTGTTTTATGCATCACCCCACCTCACCTTTCCCGTTCAGCAGCCGTAGTGTGTTTCCTAAACGTGTGACTCTGTTCTGTTTTGTAATTCAGTTCAAGTGTAGCGGTTTTTACATTCCCTCTAGAAGTGATATCTTATGATAAGTGTCTTTTTCTGTGTGACTTATTTCACTTAGAATCGTCGTACCTAAATCCACTCATCGTGCTGCTACTAGCCTTATGACGTTGATTTCATGGCTGAGTGATATTCCATTGTACATGAGGACCCCAACTTCTTTATCCATTTTTCTCTTTCCTAGGATATTTAAGGTGTAATGAAGTGGGGGTTCTTGTCAACAGAGCAGCCCTAAACTTTGGGGTGCCTGTGTCTTGCTGATTTTTAGTTTTCCCAATTTATACGCCCATGAGTGGAAGTGCCCTATGCTCTCCAAGCTGTGTTTTTTAGATGTTTCAGAACACACCGTACACTTCTCCAGAGTGGCTGTTGGCAATTTACATCCCACCCATCAGCGTAGCAAGGCTCCCATTTCTCCATGGCCGGTCCTGCATTTCTGGTTTGGACACTTTTTTCCGCATGGCCCTTTTGCCCGCTGGGAAGCGAGACTTCTTTGGAGCGCTGATTGGCCTTTCCAGGTTGCTTGGTTGGCCAAAAAGGGCGTATGCGTTTTTTCCTGAATATATTCAGGAAAAAACGCATACGCCCTTTTTGGCCAAGGGCATCATTGTCCACGTTTTGCCGCTTTTCATGTGCTTTCAAGGCGATTCGAATCTACCTCCTGAAATCTGTTTCCTGCAATTCTGCCTTGCTTTCAAAGCCTCTTCGTTGCCTTCCCTTAATATATTTGTGGACGAGAGGTATCATTTAAAACTCTGCAGGTTTGTGAATTGCAGTGCCCCTGAGCTCCATTTTTCAACTCGCTTTTTTGGGAGCTGGCCGCAAAAGCGCAGGATTGCTTCAGGCCCTCTTCTGGTTCTGGGGGGCAGGCTGAGCTTGTGCTTAATTCTTCTTCCTGATGGGAAAATAGAGTGACCTGTGCCTGTCCCAACACCTAGAGCTAGTCTCTCATTGGTTCCCCCTCTTCCCGTTCATCCTCAGGACAAATTGCAACCTGTACGGAACAGGAGGGTAAAGGTGCTGATTCTCCAAGGAGGGAGATGGCTAGTAAATCGGCTGGAATGGCGAACCCGAGCAAAGGAGATGAGAAATGAGGTGCGTTTTAGAAACCTTTCCCGATCACACGGTGTACCATCTTCTGGGTTTCTCATGCCTGTTTTCGACGTAGGAAGATGCCCTTGAACCTGGAGATTTGGGACCCATGGGATGGGTACCATGCAGTATTACTTGAAAGGGTCTGCGTTGGCTCACCCAACCTCACCGAACCTCTCAGCCCCAAGAGTGTCCACCCTTATGTCTCAATCAGCTGTGGGTCTAGATATGGTCAATCCAGGTTGCATCACAGCCCCTGAACGAATTTTGTAAGAATTTCTCTCTCTTTCACTGTCTTTGTTTCACGGGTTTTGAAAAGTAATTTATTTTTATAATGGGGTTTAGCTGCTTTTCACGGCTGTGTTTATGCCGCTTTACACCCCCTTGACTCACTTACAGAGAGATATCAATACATAGGTTTGAAGATTCTTACTAGTCAGATATATTCTTGTGCGGTGAATAGGGGGTGTTGAGTCCAGTTCACTGAAAAAGGAATAGGTCTTGTCTCTTACATATTGGGTTTATGGAACGATATCGGAGCTAATTTGAAACCCTTGTTTTATGCATCACCCCACCTCACCTTTCCCGTTCAGCAGCCGTAGTGTGTTTCCTAAACGTGTGACTCTGTTCTGTTTTGTAATTCAGTTCAAGTGTAGCGGTTTTTACATTCCCTCTAGAAGTGATATCTTATGATAAGTGTCTTTTTCTGTGTGACTTATTTCATTTAGAATCGTCGTACCTAAATCCACTCATCGTGCTGCTACTAGCCTTATGACGTTGATTTCATGGCTGAGTGATATTCCATTGTACATGAGGACCCCAACTTCTTTATCCATTTTTCTCTTTCCTAGGATATTTAAGGTGTAATGAAGTGGGGGTTCTTGTCAACAGAGCAGCCCTAAACTTTGGGGTGCCTGTGTCTTGCTGATTTTTAGTTTTCCCAATTTATACGCCCATGAGTGGAAGTGCCCTATGCTCTCCAAGCTGTGTTTTTTAGATGTTTCAGAACACACCGTACACTTCTCCAGAGTGGCTGTTGGCAATTTACATCCCACCCATCAGCGTAGCAAGGCTCCCATTTCTCCATGGCCGGTCCTGCATTTCTGGTTTGGACACTTTTTTCCGCATGGCCCTTTTGCCCGCTGGGAAGCGAGACTTCTTTGGAGCGCTGATTGGCCTTTCCAGGTTGCTTGGTTGGCCAAAAAGGGCGTATGCGTTTTTTCCTGAATATATTCAGGAAAAAACGCTTACGCCCTTTTTAGCCAAGGGCATCATTGTCCACGTTTTGCCGCTTTTCATGTGCTTTCAAGGCGATTCGAATCTACCTCCTGAAATCTGTTTCCTGCAATTCTGCCTTGCTTTCAAATCCTCTTCGTTGCCTTCCCTCAATATATTTGTGCACGAGAGTTATCATTTATAACTCTGCAGGTTTGTGAATTGCAGTGCCCCTGAGCTCCATTTTACAACTCGCTTTTTTGGGAGCTGGCCGCAAAAGTGCAGGATTGCTTCAGGCCCTCTTCTGGTTCTGGGGGGCAGGCTGAGCTTGTGGTTAATTCTTCTTCCTGATGGGAAAATAGAGTGACCTGTGCCTGTCCCAACACCTAGAGCTAGTCTCTCATTGGTTCGCCCTCTTCCCGTTCATCCTCAGGACAAATTGCAACCTGTACGGAACAGGAGGTTAAAGGTGCTGATTCTCCAAGGAGGGAGATGGCTAGTAAAGCGGCTGGAATGGCGAACCCGAGCACAAGGAGATGAGAAATGAGGTGCGTTTTAGAAACCTTTCCCGATCACACGGTGTACCATCTTCTGGGCTTCTCATGCATGTTTTCGATGTAGGAAGATGCCCTTGAACCTGGAGATTTGGGACCCATGGGATGGGTACCATGCAGTATTACTTTAAAGGGTCTGCGTTGGCTCACCCAACCTCACCAAACCTCTCAGCCCCAAGAGTGTCCACCCTTATGTCTCAATCAGCTGTGGGTCTAGATATGGTCAATCCAGGTTGCATCACAGCCCCTGAACGAAATGTGTAAGAATTTCTCTCTCTTTCACTGTCTTTGTTTCACGGGTTTTGAAAAGTAATTTATTTTTATAATGGGGTTTAGCTGCTTTTCACGGCTGTGTTTATACCGCTTTACACCCCCTTGACTCACTTACAGAGAGATATCAATACATAGGTTTGAAGATTCTTACTAGTCAGATATAATCTTGTGTGGTGAATAGGGGGTGTTGAGTCCAGTTCACTGAGCAAGGAGTAGGTCTTGTCTACTACATATTGGGTTTATGGAACGGTATCTGAGCTAATTTGAAACCCTTGTTTTATGCATCACCCCATCTCACCTTTCCCGTTCAGCAGCCATAGTGTGTTTTCTAAACGTGTGACTCTGTTCTGTTTTGTAACTCAGTTCAAGTGTAGCGGTTTTTACATTCCCTCTATAAGGGATATCTTATGATAAGTGTCTTTTTCTGTGTGACTTATTTCACTTAGAATCGTCGGACCTAAATCCACTCATCGTGCTGCTACTAGCCTTATGACGTGGATTTCATGGCTGAGGGATATTCTATTGTACATGAGGACCACAACTTCTTTATCCACTTTTCTCTTTCCTAGGATATTTAAGGTGAAATGAAGTGGGGGTTTTTGTCAACAGAGCAGCCCTAAACTTTGGGGTGCCTGTGTCTTGCTGATTCTTAGTTTTCAAAATTTATACGCCCATGAGTGGAAGTGCCCTATGCTCTCCAAGCTGTGTTTTTTAGATGTTTCAGGACCCACCGTACACTTCTCCAGAGTGGCTGTTGGCAATTTACATCCCGCCCATCAGCGTAGCAAGACTCCCATTTCTCCATGGCCGGTCCTGCATTTCTGGTTTGGACACTTTTTTCCGCATGGCCCTTTTGCCCGCTGGGAAGCGAGACTTCTTTGGAGCGCTGATTTGCTTTCCAGGTTGCCTGGTTGGCCCAAAAGGGCGTATGCGTGTTTTCCTGAATATATTCAGGAAAACACGCACATGCCCTTTTTGGCCAAGGGCATCATTGTCCACGTTTTGCCGCTTTTCATGTGCTTTCAAGGCGATTCGAATCTACCTCCTGAAATCTGTTTCCTGCAATTCTGCCTTGCTTTCAAATCCTCTTCGTTGCCTTCCCTCAATATATTTGTGGACGAGAGTTATCATTTATAACTCTGCAGGTTTGTGAATTGCAGTGCCCCTGAGCTCCATTTTTCCAGTCGGTTTTTTGGGAGCTGGCCGCAAAAGTGCAGGATGGCTTCAGGCCCTCTTCTGGTTCTGGGGGCAGGCTGAGCTTGTGGTTAATTCTTCTTCCCGATGGGAAAATAGAGTGACCTGCGCTTGTCCCAACCCCTAGAGCTAGTCGCTCATTGGTTCCCCCTCTTCCCGTTCATCCTCAGGACAAATTGCAACCTGTACGGAACAAGAGGTTAAAGGTGCTGATTCTCCGAGGAGGGAGATGGCTAGTAAAGAGGCTGGAATGGCGAACCCGAGCACAGGAGATGAGAAATGAGGTGCGTTTTAGAAACCTTTCCCGAGCACACGGTGTACCATCTTCTGAGCTTCTCTTGCATGTTTTCGACGTAGGAAGATGCCCTTGAACCTGGAGATTTGGGACCCATGGGATGGTACCATGCAGTATTATTTTAAAGGATCTGCGTTGGCTCACCCAACCTCATCAAACCTCTCAGCCCCAAGAGTGTCCACCCTATGTCTCAATCAGCTGTGGGTCTAGATATGGTCAATCCAGGTTGCATCACAGCCACTGAATGTATTTTGTAAGAATTTCTCTCTCTTTCACTGTCTTTGTTTCACGGGTTTTGAAAAGTAATTTATTTTTATAATGGGGTTTAGCTGCTTTTCTCGGCTGTGTTTATGCCGCTTTACACCCCCTTGACTCACTTACAGAGAGATATCAATACATAGGTTTGAAGATTCTTACTAGTCAGATATATTCTTGTGTGGTGAAGAGGGGGTGTTGAGTCCAGTTCACTGAGCAAGGAGTAGGTCTTGTCTATTACATATTGGGTTTATGGAACGGTATCTGAGCTAATTTGAAACCCTTGTTTTATGCATCACCCCACCTCACCTTTCCCGTTCAGCAGCCATAGTGTGTTTCCTAAACGTGTGACTCTGTTCTGTTTTGCAATTCATTTCAAGTGTAGCGGTTTTTACATTCCCTCTAGAAGTGATATCTTATGATAAGTGTCTTTTTCTGTGTGACTTATTTCACTTAGAATCGTCGTACCTAAATCCACTCATCGTGCTGCTACTAGCCTTATGACGTTGATTTCATGGCTGAGTGATATTCCATTGTACATGAGGACCACAACTTCTTTATCCATTTTTCTGTTTCCTAGGATATTTAAGGTGTAATGAAGTGGGTGTTCTTGTCAACAGAGCAGGCCTAAACTTTGGGGTGCCTGTGTCTTGCTGATTTTTAGTTTCCCAATTTATACGCCCTTGAGTGGAAGTGCCCTATGCTCTCCATGCTGTGTTTTTTAGATGTTTCAGGACCCACCGTACACTTCTCCAGAGTGGCTGTTGGCAATTTACATCCCGCCCATCAGCGTAGCAAGGCTCCCATTTCTCCATGGCCGGTCCTGCATTTCTGGTTTGGACACTTTTTTCCGCATGGCCCTTTTGCCCGCTGGGAAGCGAGACTTCTTTGGAGCGCTGATTTGCCTTTCCAGGTTGCTTGGTTGGCCAAAAAGGGCGTATGCGTTTTTTCCTGAATATATTCAGGAAAAAACGCATACGCCCTTTTTGGCCAAGGGCATCACTGTCCACCTTTTGCCTCTTTTCTTGGGCTTTCAAGGCGATTCGAATCTACCTCCTGAAATCTGTTTCCTGCAATTCTGCCTTGCTTTCAAATCCTCTTCGTTGCCTTCCCTCAATATATTTGTGCACGAGAGTTATCATTTATAACTCTGCAGGTTTGTGAATTGCAGTGCCCCTGAGCTCCATTTTACAACTCGCTTTTTTGGGAGCTGGCCGCAAAAGTGCAGGATTGCTTCAGGCCCTCTTCTGGTTCTGGGGGGCAGGCTGAGCTTGTGGTTAATTCTTCTTCCTGATGGGAAAATAGAGTGACCTGTGCCTGTCCCAACACCTAGAGCTAGTCTCTCATTGGTTCGCCCTCTTCCCGTTCATCCTCAGGACAAATTGCAACCTGTATGGAACAGGAGGTTAAAGGTGCTGATTCTCCAAGGAGGGAGATGGCTAGTAAAGCGGCTGGAATGGCGAACCCGAGCACAAGGAGATGAGAAATGAGGTGCGTTTTAGAAACCTTTCCCGATCACACGGTGTACCATCTTCTGGGCTTCTCATGTATGTTTTCGATGTAGGAAGATGCCCTTGAACCTGGAGATTTGGGACCCATGGGATGGGTACCATGCAGTATTACTTTAAAGGGTCTGCGTTGGCTCACCCAACCTCACCAAACCTCTCAGCCCCAAGAGTGTCCACCCTTATGTCTCAATCAGCTGTGGGTCTAGATATGGTCAATCCAGGTTGCATCACAGCCCCTGAACGAAATGTGTAAGAATTTCTCTCTCTTTCACTGTCTTTGTTTCACGGGTTTTGAAAAGTAATTTATTTTTATAATGGGCTTTAGCTGCTTTTCACGGCTGTGTTTATGCCGCTTTACACCCCCTTGACTCACTTACAGAGAGATATCAGTACATAGGTTTGACGATTCTTACTAGTCAGATATAATCTTGTGTGGTGAATAGGGGGTGTTGAGTCCAGTTCACTGAGCAAGGAGTAGGTCTTGTCTACTACATATTGGGTTTATGGAACGGTATCTGAGCTAATTTGAAACCCCTGTTTTATGCATCACCCCAGCTCACCTTTCCCGTTCAGCAGCCATAGTGTGTTTTCTAAACGTGTGACTCTGTTCTGTTTTGTAATTCAGTTCAAGTGTAGCGGTTTTTACATTCCCTCTATAAGGGATATCTTATGATAAGTGTCTTTTTCTGTGTGACTTATTTCACTTAGAATCGTCGGACCTAAATCCACTCATCGTGCTGCTATTAGCCTTATGACGTGGATTTCATGGCTGAGGGATATTCCATTGTACATGAGGACCACAACTTCTTTATCCACTTTTCTCTTTCCTAGGATATTTAAGGTGAAATGAAGTGGGGGTTTTTGTCAACAGAGCAGCCCTAAACTTTGGGGTGCCTGTGTCTTGCTGATTTTTAGTTTTCCCAATTTATACGCCCATGAGTGGAAGTGCCCTATGCTCTCCAAGCTGTGTTTTTTAGATGTTTCAGGACCCACCGTACACTTCTCCACAGTGGCTGTTGGCAATTTACATCCCGCCCATCAGCGTAGCAAGGCTCCCATTTCTCCATGGCCGGTCCTGCATTTCTGGTTTGGACACTTTTTTCCGCATGGCCCTTTTGCCCGCTGGGAAGCGAGACTTCTTTGGAGCGCTGATTTGCCTTTCCAGGTTGCCTGGTTGGCCCAAAAGGGCGTATGCGTGTTTTCCTGAATATATTCAGGAAAACACGCATATGCCCTTTTTGGCCAAGGGCATCATTGTCCACGTTTTGCCGCTTTTCATGTGCTTTCAAGGTGATTCGAATGTACCTCCTGAAATCTGTTTCCTGCAATTCTGCCTTGCTTTCAAATCCTCTTCGTTGCCTTCCCTCAATATATTTGTGGACGAGAGTTATCATTTATAACTCTGCAGGTTTGTGAATTGCAGTGCCCCTGAGCTCCATTTTTCCAGTCGGTTTTTTGGGAGCTGGCCGCAAAAGTGCAGGATGGCTTCAGGCCCTCTTCTGGTTCTGGGGGGCAGGCTGAGCTTGTGGTTAATTCTTCTTCCCGATGGGAAAATAGAGTGACCTGTGCTTGTCCCAACCCCTAGAGCTAGTCGCTCATTGGTTCCCCCTCTTCCCGTTCATCCTCAGGACAAATTGCAACCTGTACGGAACAGGAGGTTAAAGGTGCTGATTCCCCGAGGAGGGAGATGGCTAGTAAAGAGGCTGGAATGGCGAACCCGAGCACAGGAGATGAGAAATGAGGTGCGTTTTAGAAACCTTTCCCGATCACACGGTGTACCATCTTCTGAGCTTCTCTTGCATGTTTTCGATGTAGGAAGATGCCCTTGAACCTGGAGATTTGGGACCCATGGGATGGTACCATGCAGTATTATTTTAAAGGATCTGCGTTGGCTCACCCAACCTCATCAAACCTCTCAGCCCCAAGAGTGTCCACCCTATGTCTCAATCAGCTGTGGGTCTAGATATGGTCAATCCAGGTTGCATCACAGCCACTGAATGTATTTTGTAAGAATTTCTCTCTCTTTCACTGTCTTTGTTTCACG
This sequence comes from Balaenoptera acutorostrata, assembly GCF_949987535.1. NCBI lineage: Eukaryota > Metazoa > Chordata > Mammalia > Artiodactyla > Balaenopteridae > Balaenoptera > Balaenoptera acutorostrata. Next base: position 97,721 of record NW_026646106.1, on the reverse strand, counting down.
GGTTTTGAAAAGTAATTTATTTTTATAATGGGGTTTAGCTGCTTTTCTCGGCTGTGTTTATGCCGCTTTACACCCCCTTGACTCACTTACAGAGAGATATCAATACATAGGTTTGAAGATTCTTACTAGTCAGATATATTCTTGTGTGGTGAAGAGGGGGTGTTGAGTCCAGTTCACTGAGCAAGGAGTAGGTCTTGTCTATTACATATTGGGTTTATGGAACGGTATCTGAGCTAATTTGAAACCCTTGTTTTATGCATCACCCCACCTCACCTTTCCCGTTCAGCAGCCATAGTGTGTTTCCTAAACGTGTGACTCTGTTCTGTTTTGCAATTCATTTCAAGTGTAGCGGTTTTTACATTCCCTCTAGAAGTGATATCTTATGATAAGTGTCTTTTTCTGTGTGACTTATTTCACTTAGAATCGTCGGACCTAAATCCACTCATCGTGCTGCTACTAGCCTTATGACGTTGATTTCATGGCTGAGTGATATTCCATTGTACATGAGGACCACAACTTCTTTATCCATTTTTCTCTTTCCTAGGATATTTAAGGTGTAATGAAGTGGGGGTTCTTGTCAAAAGAGCAGCCCTAAACTTTGGGGTGCCTGTGTCTTGCTGATTTTTAGTTTCCCAATTTATACGCCCATGAGTGGAAGTGCCCTATGCTCTCCAAGCTGTGTTTTTTAGATGTTTCAGAACACACCGTACACTTCTCCAGAGTGGCTGTTGGCAATTTACATCCCACCCATCAGCGTAGCAAGGCTCCCATTTCTCCATGGCCGGTCCTGCATTTCTGGTTTGGACACTTTTTTCCGCATGGCCCTTTTGCCCGCTGGGAAGCGAGACTTCTTTGGAGCGCTGATTGGCCTTTCCAGGTTCCTTGGTTGGCCAAAAAGGGCGTATGCGTTTTTTCCTGAATATATTCAGGAAAAAACGCATACGCCCTTTTTGGCCAAGGGCATCACTGTCCACCTTTTGCCTCTTTTCTTGGGCTTTCAAGGCGATTCGAATCTACCTCCTGAAATCTGTTTCCTGCAATTCTGCCTTGCTTTCAAATCCTCTTCGTTGCCTTCCCTCAATATATTTGTGGACGAGAGTTATCATTTATAACTCTGCAGGTATGTGAATTGCAGTGCCCCTGAGCTCCATTTTACAACTCGCTTTTTTGGGAGCTGGCCGCAAAAGTACAGGATTGCTTCAGGCCCTCTTCTGGTTCTGGGGGGCAGGCTGAGCTTGTGGTTAATTCTTCTTCCTGATGGGAAAATAGAGTGACCTGTGCCTGTCCCAACACCTAGAGCTAGTCTCTCATTGGTTCGCCCTCTTCCCGTTCATCCTCAGGACAAATTGCAACCTGTACGGAACAGGAGGTTAAAGGTGCTGATTCTCCAAGGAGGGAGATGGCTAGTAAAGCGGCTGGAATGGCGAACCCGAGCACAAGGAGATGAGAAATGAGGTGCGTTTTAGAAACCTTTCCCGATCACACGGTGTACCATCTTCTGGGCTTCTCATGCATGTTTTCGATGTAGGAAGATGCCCTTGAACCTGGAGATTTGGGACCCATGGGATGGGTACCATGCAGTATTACTTTAAAGGGTCTGCGTTGGCTCACCCAACCTCACCAAACCTCTCAGCCCCAAGAGTGTCCACCCTTATGTCTCAATCAGCTGTGGGTCTAGATATGGTCAATCCAGGTTGCATCACAGCCCCTGAACGAAATGTGTAAGAATTTATCTCTCTTTCACTGTCTTTGTTTCACGGGTTTTGAAAAGTAATTTATTTTTATAATGGGGTTTAGCTGCTCTTCACGGCTGTGTTTATGCCGCTTTACACCCCCTTGACTCACTTACAGAGAGATATCAATACATAGGTTTGAAGATTCTTACTAGTCAGATATAATCTTGTGTGGTGAATAGGGGGTGTTGAGTCCAGTTCACTGAGCAAGGAGTAGGTCTTGTCTATTACATATTGGGTTTATGGAACGGTATCTGAGCTAATTTGAAACCCTTGTTTTATGCATCACCCCAGCTCACCTTTCCCGTTCAGCAGCCATAGTGTGTTTTCTAAACGTGTGACTCTGTTCTGTTTTGTAATTCAGTTCAAGTGTAGCGGTTTTTACATTCCCTCTATAAGGGATATCTTATGATAAGTGTCTTTTTCTGTGTGACTTATTTCACTTAGAATCGTCGGACCTAAATCCACTCATCGTGCTGCTACTAGCCTTATGACGTGGATTTCATGGCTGAGGGATATTCCATTGTACATGAGGACCACAACTTCTTTATCCACTTTTCTCTTTCCTAGGATATTTAAGGTGAAATGAAGTGGGGGTTTTTGTCAACAGAGCAGCCCTAAACTTTGGGGTGCCTGTGTCTTGCTGATTTTTAGTTTTCCCAATTTATACGCCCATGAGTGGAAGTGCCCTATGCTCTCCAAGCTGTGTTTTTTAGATGTTTCAGGACCCACCGTACACTTCTCCAGAGTGGCTGTTGGCAATTTACATCCCGCCCATCACCGTAGCAAGGCTCCCATTTCTCCATGGCCGGTCCTGCATTTCTGGTTTGGACACTTTTTTCCGCATGGCCCTTTTGCCCACTGGGAAGCGAGACTTCTTTGGAGCGCTGATTTGCCTTTCCAGGTTGCCTGGTTGGCCCAAAAGGGCGTATGCGTGTTTTCCTGAATATATTCAGGAAAACACGCATATGCCCTTTTGGGCCAAGGGCATCATTGTCCACGTTTTGCCGCTTTTCATGTGCTTTCAAGGCGATTCGAATCTACCTCCTCAAATCTGTTTCCTGCAATTCTGCCTTGCTTTCAAATCCTCTTCGTTGCCTTCCCTCAATATATTTGTGGACGAGAGTTATCATTTATAACTCTGCAGGTTTGTGAATTGCAGTGCCCCTGAGCTCCATTTTTCCAGTCGGTTTTTTGGGAGCTGGCCGCACTAGTGCAGGATGGCTTCAGGCCCTCTTCTGGTTCTGGGGGGCAGGCTGAGCTTGTGGTTAATTCTTCTTCCCGATGGGAAAATAGAGTGACCTGTGCTTGTCCCAACCCCTAGAGCTAGTCGCTCATTGGTTCCCCCTCTTCCCGTTCATCCTCAGGACAAATTGCAACCTGTACGGAACAGGAGGTTAAAGGTGCTGATTCTCCGAGGAGGGAGATGGCTAGTAAAGAGGCTGGAATGGCGAACCCGAGCACAGGAGATGAGAAATGAGGTGCGTTTTAGAAACCTTTCCCGATCACACGGTGTACCATCTTCTGAGCTTCTCTTGCATGTTTTCGATGTAGGAAGATGCCCTTGAACCTGGAGATTTGGGACCCATGGGATGGTACCATGCAGTATTATTTTAAAGGATCTGCGTTGGCTCACCCAACCTCATCAAAACTCTAAGCCCCAAGAGTGTCCACCCTATGTCTCAATCAGCTGTGGGTCTAGATATGGTCAATCCAGGTTGCATCACAGCCCGTGAACGAATTTTGTAAGAATTTCTCTCGCTTTCACTGTCTTTGTTTCACGGGTTTTGAAAAGTAATTTATTTTTATAATGGGGTTTAGCTGCTTTTCACGGCTGTGTTTATGCCGCTTTACACCCCCTTGACTCACTTACAGAGAGATATCAATACATAGGTTTGAAGATTCTTACTAGTCAGATATATTCTTGTGCGGTGACTAGGGGGTGTTGAGTCCAGTTCACTGAAAAAGGAATAGGTCTTGTCTATTACATATTGGGTTTATGGAACGGTATCTGAGCTAATTTGAAACCCTTGTTTTATGCATCACCCCACCTCACCTTTCCCGTTCAGCAGCCATAGTGTGTTTCCTAAACGTGGGACTCTGTTCTGTTTTGCAATTCAGTTCAAGTGTAGCGGTTTTTACATTCCCTCTCTAAGTGATATCTTATGATAAGTGTCTTTTTCTGTGTGACTTATTTCACTTAGAATCGTCGTACCTAAATCCACTCATCGTTCTGCTACTAGCCTTATGACGTTGATTTCATGGCTGAGTGATATTCCATTGTACATGAGGACCACAACTTCTTTAACCATTTTTCTCTTTCCTAGGATATTTAAGGTGTAATGAAGTGGGGGTTCTTGTCAACAGAGCAGCCCTAAACTTTGGGGTGCCTGTGTCTTGCTGATTTTTACTTTTCCCAATTTATACGCCCATGAGTGGAAGTGCCCTATGCTCTCCAAGCTGTGTTTTTAGATGTTTCAGAACACACCGTACACTTCTCCGGAGTGCCTGTTGGCAATTTACATCCCACCCATCAGCGTAGCAAGGCTCCCATTTCTCCATGGCCAGTCCTGCATTTCTGGTTTGGACACTTTTTTCCGCATGGCCCTTTTGCCCGCTGGGAAGCGAGACTTCTTTGGAGCGCTGATTGGCCTTTCCAGGTTGCTTGGTTGGCCAAAAAGGGCGTATGCGTTTTTTCCTGAATATATTCAGGAAAAAACGCATACGCCCTTTTTGGCCAAGGGCATCATTGTCCAGGTTTTGCCGCTTTTCATGTGCTTTCAAGGCGATTCGAATCTACCTCCTGAAATCTGTTTCCTGCAATTCTGCCTTGCTTTCAAAGCCTCTTCGTTGCCTTCCCTTAATATATTTGTGGACGAGAGGTATCATTTAAAACTCTGCAGGTTTGTGAATTGCAGTGCCCCTGAGCTCCATTTTTCAACTCGCTTTTTTGGGAGCTGGCCGCAAAAGCGCAGGATTGCTTCAGGCCCTCTTCTGGTTCTGGGGGGCAGGCTGAGCTTGTGGTTGATTCTTCTTCCTGATGGGAAAATAGAGTGACCTGTGCCTGTCCCAACACCTAGAGCTAGTCTCTCATTAGTTCCCCCTCTTCCCGTTCATCCTCAGGACAAATTGCAACCTGTACGGAACAGAAGGTTAAAGGTGCTGATTCTCCAAGGAGGGAGATGGCTAGTAAATCGGCTGGAATGGCGAACCCGAGCAAAGGAGATGAGAAATGAGGTGCGTTTTAGAAACCTTTCCCGATCACACGGTGTACCATCTTCTGGGTTTCTCATGCCTGTTTTCGACGTAGGAAGATGCCCTTGAACCTGGAGATTTGGGACCCATGGGATGGGTACCATGCAGTATTACTTGAAAGGGTCTGCGTTGGCTCACCCAACCTCACCGAACCTCTCAGCCCCAAGAGTGTCCACCCTTATGTCTCAATCAGCTGTGGGTCTAGATATGATCAATCCAGGTTGCATCACAGCCCCTGAACGAATTTTGTAAGAATTTCTCTCTCTTTCACTGTCTTTGTTTCACGGGTTTTGAAAAGTAATTTATTTTTATAATGGGGTTTAGCTGCTTTTCACGGCTGTGTTTATGCCGCTTTACACCCCCTTGACTCACTTACGGAGAGATATCAATACATAGGTTTGAAGATTCTTACTAGTCAGATATATTCTTGTGCGGTGACTAGGGGGTGTTGAGTCCAGTTCACTGAAAAAGGAATAGGTCTTGTCTCTTACATATTGGGTTTATGGACGGTATCGGAGCTAATTTGAAACCCTTGTTTTATGCATCACCCCACCTCACCTTTCCCGTTCAGCAGCCATAGTGTGTTTCCTAAACGTGTGACTCTGTTCTGTTTTGCAATTCAGTTCAAGTGTAGCGGTTTTTACATTCCCTCTAGAAGTGATATCTTATGATAAGTGTCTTTTTCTGTGTGACTTATTTCACTTAGAATCGTCGTACCTAAATCCACTCATCGTGCTGCTACTAGCCTTATGACGTTGATTTCATGGCTGAGTGATATTCCATTGTACATGAGGACCACAACTTCTTTATCCATTTTTCTCTTTCCTAGGATATTTAAGGTGTAATGAAGTGGGGGTTCTTGTCCACAGAGCAGCCCTAAACTTTGGGGTGCCTGTGTCTTGCTGATGTTTAGTTTTCCCAATTTATACGCCCATGAGTGGAAGTGCCCTATGCTCTCCAAGCTGTGTTTTTTAGATGTTTCAGGACACACCGTACACTTCTCCAGAGTGGCTGTTGGCAATTTACATCCCACCCATCAGCGTAGCAAGGCTCCCATTTCTCCATGGCCGGTCCTGCATTTCTGGTTTGGACACTTTTTTCCGCATGGCCCTTTTGCCCGCTGCGAAGCGAGACTTCTTTGGAGCGCTGATTGGCCTTTCCAGGTTGCTTGGTTGGCCAAAAAGGGCGTATGCGTTTTTTCCTGAATATATTCAGGAAAAAACGCATACGCCCTTTTTGGCCAAGGTATCATTGTCCACGTTTTGCCGCTTTTCATGTGCTTTCAAGGCGATTCGAATCTACCTCCTGAAATCTGTTTCCTGCAATTCTGCCTTGCTTTCAAAGCCTCTTCGTTGCCTTCCCTTAATATATTTGTGGACGAGAGGTATCATTTAAAACTCTGCAGGTTTGTGAATTGCAGTGCCCCTGAGCTCCATTTTTCCAGTCGCTTTTTTGGGAGATGGCCGCAAAAGTACAGGATTGCTTCAGGCCCTCTTCTGGTTCTGGGGGGCAGTCTGAGCTTGTGCTTAATTCTTCTTCCTGATGGGAAAATAGAGTGACCTCTGCCTGTCCCAATCCCTAGAGCTAGTCTCTCATTGGTTCCCGCTCTTCCCGTTCATCCTCAGGACAAATTGCAACCTGTACGGAACAGGAGGTTAAAGATGCTGATTCTCCAAGGAGGGAGATGGATAGTAAAGCGGCTGGAATGGCGAACCCGAGCACAAGGAGATGAGAAATGAGGTGCGTTTTAGAAACCTTTCCCGATCACACGGTGTACCATCTTCTGGGTTTCTCATGCCTGTTTTCGACGTAGGAAGATGCCCTTGAACCTGGAGATTTGGGACCCATGGGATGGGTACCATGCAGTATTACTTGAAAGGGTCTGCGTTGGCTCACCCAACCTCACCGAACCTCTCAGCCCCAAGAGTGTCCACCCTTATGTCTCAATCAGCTGTGGGTCTAGATATGGTCAATCCAGGTTGCATCACAGCCCCTGAACGAATTTTGTAAGAATTTCTCTCACTTTCACTGTCTTTGTTTCACGGGTTTTGAAAAGTAATTTATTTTTATAATGGGGTTTAGCTGCTTTTCACGGCTGTGTTTATGCCGCTTTACACCCCCTTGACTCACTTACGGAGAGATATCAATACATAGGTTTGAAGATTCTTACTAGTCAGATATATTCTTGTGCGGTGAATAGGGGGTGTTGAGTCCAGTTCACTGAAAAAGGAATAGGTCTTGTCTCTTACATATTGGGTTTATGGAACGGTATCTGAGCTAATTTGAAACCCTTGTTTTATGCATCACCCCACCTCACCTTTCCTGTTCAGCAGCCATAGTGTGTTTCCTAAACGTGGGACTCTGTTCTGTTTTGCAATTCAGTTCAAGTGTAGCGGTTTTTACATTCCCTCTAGAAGTGATATCTTATGATAAGTGTCTTTTTCTTTGTGACTTATTTCACTTAGAATCGTCGTACCTAAATCCACTCATCGTGCTGCTACTAGCCTTATGACGTGGATTTCATGGCTGAGTGATATTCCATTGTACATGAGGACCACAACTTCTTTATCCATTTTTCGCTTTCCTAGGATATTTAAGGTGTAATGAAGTGGGGGTTCTTGTCAACAGAGCAGCCCTAAACTTTGGGGTGCCTGTGTCTTGCTGATTTTTAGTTTTCCCAATTTATACGCCCATGAGTGGAAGTGCCCTATGCTCTCCAAGCTGTGTTTTTAGATGTTTCAGAACACACCGTACAATTCTCCGGAGTGCCTGTTGGCAATTTACATCCCACCCATCAGCGTAGCAAGGCTCCCATTTCTCCATGGCCGGTCCTGCATTTCTGGTTTGGACACTTTTTTCCCCATGGCCCTTTTGCCCGCTGGGAAGCGAGACTTCTTTGGAGCGCTGATTGGCCTTTCCAGGTTGCTTGGTTGGCCAAAAAGGGCGTATGCGTTTTTTCCTGAATATATTCAGGAAAAAACGCATACGCCCTTTTTGGCCAAGGGCATCATTGTCCACGTTTTGCCGCTTTTCATGTGCTTTCAAGGCGATTCGAATCTACCTCCTGAAATCTGTTTCCTGCCATTCTGCCTTGCTTTCAAAGCCTCTTCGTTGCCTTCCCTTAATATATTTGTGGACGAGAGGTATCATTTAAAACTCTGCAGGTTTGTGAATTGCAGTGCCCCTGAGCTCCATTTTTCAACTCGCTTTTTTGGGAGCTGGCCGCAAAAGCGCAGGATTGCTTCAGGCCCTCTTCTGGTTCTGGGGGGCAGGCTGAGCTTGTGCTTGATTCTTCTTCCTGACGGGAAAATAGAGTGACCTGTGCCTGTCCCAACACCTAGAGCTAGTCTCTCATTGGTTCCCCCTCTTCCCGTTCATCCTCAGGACAAATTGCAACCTGTACGGAACAGGAGGTTAAAGGTGCTGATTCTCCAAGGAGGGAGATGGCTAGTAAATTGGCTGGAATGGCGAACCCGAGCAAAGGAGATGAGAAATGAGGTGCGTTTTAGAAACCTTTCCCGATCACACGGTGTACCATCTTCTGGGTTTCTCATGCCTGTTTTCGACGTAGGAAGATGCCCTTGAACCTGGAGATTTGGGACCCATGGGATGGGTTCCATGCAGTATTACTTGAAAGGGTCTGCGTTGGCTCACCCAACCTCACCGAACCTCTCAGCCCCAAGAGTGTCCACCCTTATGTCTCAATCAGCTGTGGGTCTAGATATGGTCAATCCAGGTTGCATCACAGCCCGTGAACGAATTTTGTAAGAATTTCTCTCGCTTTCACTGTCTTTGTTTCACGGGTTTTGAAAAGTAATTTATTTTTATAATGGGGTTTAGCTGCTTTTCACGGCTGTGTTTATGCCGCTTTACACCCCCTTGACTCACTTACAGAGAGATATCAATACATAGGTTTGAAGATTCTTACTAGTCAGATATATTCTTGTGCGGTGAATAGGGGGTGTTGAGTCCAGTTCACTGAAAAAGGAATAGGTCTTGTCTATTACATATTGGGTTTATGGAACGGTATCTGAGCTAATTTGAAACCCTTGTTTTATGCATCACCCCACCTCACCTTTCCCGTTCAGCAGCCATAGTGTATTTCCTAAACGTGTGACTCTGTTCTGTTTTGCAATTCAGTTCAAGTGTAGCGGTTTTTAAATTCCCTCTCTAAGTGATATCTTATGATAAGTGTCTTTTTCTGTGTGACTTATTTCACTTAGAATCGTCGTACCTAAATCCACTCATCGTGCTGCTACTAGCCTTATGACGTTGATTTCATGGCTGAGTGATATTCCATTGTACATGAGGACCACAACTTCTTTATCCATTTTTCTCTTTCCTAGGATATTTAAGGTGTAATGAAGTGGGGGTTCTTGTCAACAGAGCAGCCCTAAACTTTGGGGTGCCTGTGTCTTGCTGATTTTTACTTTTCCCAATTTATACGCCCATGAGTGGAAGTGCCCTATGCTCTCCAAGCTGTGTTTTTAGATGTTTCAGAACACACCGTACACTTCTCCGGAGTGCCTGTTGGCAATTTACATCCCACCCATCAGCGTTGCAAGGCTCCCATTTCTCCATGGCCGGTCCTGCATTTCTGGTTTGGACACTTTTTTCCGCATGGCCCTTTTGCCCGCTGGGAAGCGAGACTTCTTTGGAGCGCTGATTGGCCTTTCCAGGTTCCTTGGTTGGCCAAAAAGGGCGTATGCGTTTTTTCCTGAATATATTCAGGAAAAAACGCATACGCCCTTTTTGGCCAAGGGCATCATTGTCCACGTTTTGCCGCTTTTCATGTGCTTTCAAGGCGATTCGAATCTACCTCCTGAAATCTGTTTCCTGCAATTCTGCCTTGCTTTCAAAGCCTCTTCGTTGCCTTCCCTTAATATATTTGTGGACGAGAGGTATCATTTAAAACTCTGCAGGTTTGTGAATTGCAGTGCCCCTGAGCTCCATTTTTCAACTCGCTTTTTTGGGAGCTGGCCGCAAAAGCGCAGGATTGCTTCAGGCCCTCTTCTGGTTCTGGGGGGCAGGCTGAGCTTGTGGTTGATTCTTCTTCCTGATGGGAAAATAGAGTGACCTGTGCCTGTCCCAACACCTAGAGCTAGTCTCTCATTAGTTCCCCCTCTTCCCGTTCATCCTCAGGACAAATTGCAACCTGTACGGAACAGAAGGTTAAAGGTGCTGATTCTCCAAGGAGGGAGATGGCTAGTAAATCGGCTGGAATGGCGAACCCGAGCAAAGGAGATGAGAAATGAGGTGCGTTTTAGAAACCTTTCCCGATCACACGGTGTACCATCTTCTGGGTTTCTCATGCCTATTTTCGACGTAGGAAGATGCCCTTGAACCTGGAGATTTGGGACCCATGGGATGGGTACCATGCAGTATTACTTGAAAGGGTCTGCGTTGGCTCACCCAACCTCACCGAACCTCTCAGCCCCAAGAGTGTCCACCCTTATGTCTCAATCAGCTGTGGGTCTAGATATGGTCAATCCAGGTTGCATCACAGCCCCTGAACGAATTTTGTAAGAATTTCTCTCTCTTTCACTGTCTTTGTTTCACGGGTTTTGAAAAGTAATTTATTTTTATAATGGGGTTTAGCTGCTTTTCACGGCTGTGTTTATGCCGCTTTACACCCCCTTGACTCACTTACGGAGAGATATCAATACATAGGTTTGAAGATTCTTACTAGTCAGATATATTCTTGTGCGGTGACTAGGGGGTGTTGAGTCCAGTTCACTGAAAAAGGAATAGGTCTTGTCTCTTACATATTGGGTTTATGGAACGGTATCGGAGCTAATTTGAAACCCTTGTTTTATGCATCACCCCACCTCACCTTTCCCGTTCAGCAGCCATAGTGTGTTTCCTAAACGTGTGACTCTGTTCTGTTTTGCAATTCAGTTCAAGTGTAGCGGTTTTTACATTCCCTCTAGAAGTGATATCTTATGATAAGTGTCTTTTTCTGTGTGACTTATTTCACTTAGAATCGTCGTACCTAAATCCACTCATCGTGCTGCTACTAGCCTTATGACGTTGATTTCATGGCTGAGTGATATTCCATTGTACATGAGGACCCCAACTTCTTTATCCATTTTTCTCTTTCCTAGGATATTTAAGGTGTAATGAAGTGGGGGTTCTTGTCCACAGAGCAGCCCTAAACTTTGGGGTGCCTGTGTCTTGCTGATGTTTAGTTTTCCCAATTTATACGCCCATGAGTGGAAGTGCCCTATGCTCTCCAAGCTGTGTTTTTTAGATGTTTCAGGACACACCGTACACTTCTCCAGAGTGGCTGTTGGCAATTTACATCCCACCCATCAGCGTAGCAAGGCTCCCATTTCTCCATGGCCGGTCCTGCATTTCTGGTTTGGACACTTTTTTCCGCATGGCCCTTTTGCCCGCTGCGAAGCGAGACTTCTTTGGAGCGCTGATTGGCCTTTCCAGGTTGCTTGGTTGGCCAAAAAGGGCGTATGCGTTTTTTCCTGAATATATTCAGGAAAAAACGCATACGCCCTTTTTGGCCAAGGGCATCATTGTCCACATTTTGCCGCTTTTCATGTGCTTTCAAGGCGATTCGAATCTACCTCCTGAAATCTGTTTCCTGCAATTCTGCCTTGCTTTCAAAGCCTCTTCGTTGCCTTCCCTTAATATATTTGTGGACGAGAGGTATCATTTAAAACTCTGCAGGTCTGTGAATTGCAGTGCCCCTGAGCTCCATTTTTCAACTCGCTTTTTTGGGAGCTGGCCGCAAAAGCGCAGGATTGCTTCAGGCCCTCTTCTGGTTCTGGGGGGCAGGCTGAGCTTGTGCTTGATTCTTCTTCCTGATGGGAAAATAGAGTGACCTGTGCCTGTCCCAACACCTAGAGCTAGTCTCTCATTGGTTCCCCCTCTTCCCGTTCATCCTCAGGACAAATTGCAACCTGTACGGAACAGGAGGTTAAAGGTGCTGATTCTCCAAGGAGGGAGATGGCTAGTAAATCGGCTGGAATGGCGAACCCGAGCAAAGGAGATGAGAAATGAGGTGCGTTTTAGAAACCTTTCCCGATCACACGGTGTACCATCTTCTGGGTTTCTCATGCCTGTTTTCGACGTAGGAAGATGCCCTTGAACCTGGAGATTTGGGACCCATGGGATGGGTACCATGCAGTATTACTTGAAAGGGTCTGCGTTGGCTCACCCAACCTCACCGAACCTCTCAGCCCCAAGAGTGTCCACCCTTATGTCTCAATCAGCTGTGGGTCTAGATATGGTCAATCCAGGTTGCATCACAGCCCCTGAACGAATTTTGTAAGAATTTCTCTCTCTTTCACTGTCTTTGTTTCACGGGTTTTGAAAAGTAATTTATTTTTATAATGGGGTTTAGCTGCTTTTCACGGCTGTGTTTATGCCGCTTTACACCCCCTTGACTCACTTACGGAGAGATATCAATACATAGGTTTGAAGATTCTTACTAGTCAGATATATTCTTGTGCGGTGAATAGGGGGTGTTGAGTCCAGTTCACTGAAAAAGGAATAGGTCTTGTCTCTTACATATTGGGTTTATGGAACGGTATCTGAGCTAATTTGAAACCCTTGTTTTATGCATCACCCCACCTCACCTTTCCTGTTCAGCAGCCATAGTGTGTTTCCTAAACGTGGGACTCTGTTCTGTTTTGCAATTCAGTTCAAGTGTAGCGGTTTTTACATTCCCTCTAGAAGTGATATCTTATGATAAGTGTCTTTTTCTGTGTGACTTATTTCACTTAGAATCGTCGTACCTAAATCCACTCATCGTGCTGCTACTAGCCTTATGACGTGGATTTCATGGCTGAGTGATATTCCATTGTACATGAGGACCACAACTTCTTTATCCATTTTTCGCTTTCCTAGGATATTTAAGGTGTAATGAAGTGGGGGTTCTTGTCAACAGAGCAGCCCTAAACTTTGGGGTGCCTGTGTCTTGCTGATTTTTAGTTTTCCCAATTTATACGCCCATGAGTGGAAGTGCCCTATGCTCTCCAAGCTGTGTTTTTAGATGTTTCAGAACACACCTTACACTTCTCCGGAGTGCCTGTTGGCAATTTACATCCCACCCATCAGCGTAGCAAGGCTCCCATTTCTCCATGGCCGGTCCTGCATTTCTGGTTTGGACACTTTTTTCCCCATGGCCCTTTTGCCCGCTGGGAAGCGAGACTTCTTTGGAGCGCTGATTGGCCTTTCCAGGTTGCTTGGTTGGCCAAAAAGGGCGTATGCGTTTTTTCCTGAATATATTCAGGAAAAAACGCATACGCCCTTTTTGGCCAAGGGCATCATTGTCCACGTTTTGCCGCTTTTCATGTGCTTTCAAGGCGATTCGAATCTACCTCCTGAAATCTGTTTCCTGCAATTCTGCCTTGCTTTCAAAGCCTCTTCGTTGCCTTCCCTTAATATATTTGTGGACGAGAGGTATCATTTAAAACTCTGCAGGTTTGTGAATTGCAGTGCCCCTGAGCTCCATTTTTCAACTCGCTTTTTTGGGAGCTGGCCGCAAAAGCGCAGGATTGCTTCAGGCCCTCTTCTGGTTCGGGGGGCAGGCTGAGCTTGTGCTTGATTCTTCTTCCTGATGGGAAAATAGAGTGACCTGTGCCTGTCCCAACACCTAGAGCTAGTCTCTCATTGGTTCCCCCTCTTCCCGTTCATCCTCAGGACAAATTGCAACCTGTACGGAACAGGAGGTTAAAGGTGCTGATTCTCCAAGGAGGGAGATGGCTAGTAAATCGGCTGGAATGGCGAACCCGAGCAAAGGAGATGAGAAATGAGGTGCGTTTTAGAAACCTTTCCCGATCACACGGTGTACCATCTTCTGGGTTTCTCATGCCTGTTTTCGACGTAGGAAGATGCCCTTGAACCTGGAGATTTGGGACCCATGGGATGGGTACCATGCAGTATTACTTGAAAGGGTCTGCGTTGGCTCACCCAACCTCACCGAACCTCTCAGCCCCAAGAGTGTCCACCCTTATGTCTCAATCAGCTGTGGGTCTAGATATGGTCAATCCAGGTTGCATCACAGCCCCTGAACGAATTTTGTCAGAATTTCTCTCTCTTTCACTGCCTTTGTTTCACGGGTTTTGAAAAGTAATTTATTTTTATAATGGGGTTTAGCTGCTTTTCACGGCTGTGTTTATGCCGCTTTACACCCCCTTGACTCACTTACAGAGAGATATCAATACATAGGTTTGAAGATTCTTACTAGTCAGATATATTCTTGTGCGGTGACTAGGGGGTGTTGAGTCCAGTTCACTGAAAAAGGAATAGGTCTTGTCTCTTACATATTGGGTTTATGGAACGGTATCGGAGCTAATTTGAAACCCTTGTTTTATGCATCACCCCACCTCACCTTTCCCGTTCAGCAGCCATAGTGTGTTTCCTAAACGTGTGACTCTGTTCTGTTTTGCAATTCAGTTCAAGTGTAGCGGTTTTTACATTCCCTCTAGAAGTGATATCTTATGATAAGTGTCTTTTTCTGTGTGACTTATTTCACTTAGAATCGTCGTACCTAAATCCACTCATCGTGCTGCTACTAGCCTTATGACGTTGATTTCATGGCTGAGTGATATTCCATTGTACATGAGGACCACAACTTCTTTATCCATTTTTCTCTTTCCTAGGATATTTAAGGTGTAATGAAGTGGGGGTTCTTGTCCAAAGAGCAGCCCTAAACTTTGGGGTGCCTGTGTCTTGCTGATGTTTAGTTTTCCCAATTTATACGCCCATGAGTGGAAGTGCCCTATGCTCTCCAAGCTGTGTTTTTTAGATGTTTCAGGACACACCGTACACTTCTCCAGAGTGGCTGTTGGCAATTTACATCCCACCCATCAGCGTAGCAAGGCTCCCATTTCTCCATGGCCGGTCCTGCATTTCTGGTTTGGACACTTTTTTCCGCATGGCCCTTTTGCCCGCTGCGAAGCGAGACTTCTTTGGAGCGCTGATTGGCCTTTCCAGGTTGCTTGGTTGGCCAAAAAGGGCGTATGCGTTTTTTCCTGAATATATTCAGGAAAAAACGCATACGCCCTTTTTGGCCAAGGTATCATTGTCCACGTTTTGCCGCTTTTCATGTGCTTTCAAGGCGATTCGAATCTACCTCCTGAAATCTGTTTCCTGCAATTCTGCCTTGCTTTCAAAGCCTCTTCGTTGCCTTCCCTTAATATATTTGTGGACGAGAGGTATCATTTAAAACTCTGCAGGTTTGTGAATTGCAGTGCCCCTGAGCTCCATTTTTCAACTCGCTTTTTTGGGAGCTGGCCGCAAAAGCGCAGGATTGCTTCAGGCCCTCTTCTGGTTCGGGGGGCAGGCTGAGCTTGTGCTTGATTCTTCTTCCTGATGGGAAAATAGAGTGACCTGTGCCTGTCCCAACACCTAGAGCTAGTCTCTCATTGGTTCCCCCTCTTCCCGTTCATCCTCAGGACAAATTGCAACCTGTACGGAACAGGAGGTTAAAGGTGCTGATTCTCCAAGGAGGGAGATGGCTAGTAAATCGGCTGGAATGGCGAACCCGAGCAAAGGAGATGAGAAATGAGGTGCGTTTTAGAAACCTTTCCCGATCACACGGTGTACCATCTTCTGGGTTTCTCATGCCTGTTTTCGACGTAGGAAGATGCCCTTGAACCTGGAGATTTGGGACCCATGGGATGGGTACCATGCAGTATTACTTGAAAGGGTCTGCGTTGGCTCACCCAACCTCACCGAACCTCTCAGCCCCAAGAGTGTCCACCCTTATGTCTCAATCAGCTGTGGGTCTAGATATGGTCAATCCAGGTTGCATCACAGCCCCTGAACCAATTTTGTAAGAATTTCTCTCTCTTTCACTGTCTTTGTTTCACGGGTTTTGAAAAGTAATTTATTTTTATAATGGGGTTTAGCTGCTTTTCACGGCTGTGTTTATGCCGCTTTACACCCCCTTGACTCACTTACAGAGAGATATCAATACATAGGTTTGAAGATTCTTACTAGTCAGATATATTCTTGTGCGGTGACTAGGGGGTGTTGAGTCCAGTTCACTGAAAAAGGAATAGGTCTTGTCTCTTACATATTGGGTTTATGGAACGGTATCGGAGCTAATTTGAAACCCTTGTTTTATGCATCACCCCACCTCACCTTTCCCGTTCAGCAGCCATAGTGTGTTTCCTAAACGTGGGACTCTGTTCTGTTTTGCAATTCAGTTCAAGTGTAGCGGTTTTTACATTCCCTCTAGAAGTGATATCTTATGATAAGTGTCTTTTTCTGTGTGACTTATTTCACTTAGAATCGTCGTACCTAAATCCACTCATCGTGCTGCTACTAGCCTTATGACGTTGATTTCATGGCTGAGTGATATTCCATTGTACATGAGGACCACAAATTCTTTATCCATTTTTCTCTTTCCTAGGATATTTAAGGTGTAATGAAGTGGGGGTTCTTGTCCACAGAGCAGCCCTAAACTTTGGGGTGCCTGTGTCTTGCTGATGTTTAGTTTTCCCAATTTATACGCCCATGAGTGGAAGTGCCCTATGCTCTCCAAGCTGTGTTTTTAGATGTTTCAGAACACACCGTACACTTCTCCGGAGTGCCTGTTGGCAATTTACATCCCACCCATCAGCGTAGCAAGGCTCCCATTTCTCCATGGCCGGTCCTGCATTTCTGGTTTGGACACTTTTTTCCGCATGGCCCTTTTGCCCGCTGGGAAGCGAGACTTCTTTGGAGCGCTGATTGGCCTTTCCAGGTTGCTTGGTTGGCCAAAAAGGGCGTATGCGTTTTTTCCTGAATATATTCAGGAAAAAACGCATACGCCCTTTTTGGCCAAGGGCATCATTGTCCACGTTTTGCCGCTTTTCATGTGCTTTCAAGGCGATTCGAATCTACCTCCTGAAATCTGTTTCCTGCAATTCTGCCTTGCTTTCAAAGCCTCTTCGTTGCCTTCCCTTAATATATTTGTGGACGAGAGGTATCATTTAAAACTCTGCAGGTTTGTGAATTGCAGTGCCCCTGAGCTCCATTTTTCAACTCGCTTTTTTGGGAACTGGCCGCAAAAGCGCAGGATTGCTTCAGGCCCTCTTCTGGTTCGGGGGGCAGGCTGAGCTTGTGCTTGATTCTTCTTCCTGATGGGAAAATAGAGTGACCTGTGCCTGTCCCAACACCTAGAGCTAGTCTCTCATTGGTTCCCCCTCTTCCCGTTCATCCTCAGGACAAATTGCAACCTGTACGGAACAGGAGGTTAAAGGTGCTGATTCTCCAAGGAGGGAGATGGCTAGTAAATCGGCTAGAATGGCGAACCCGAGCAAAGGAGATGAGAAATGAGGTGCGTTTTAGAAACCTTTCCCGATCACACGGTGTACCATCTTCTGGGTTTCTCATGCCTGTTTTCGACGTAGGAAGATGCCCTTGAACCTGGAGATTTGGGACCCATGGGATGGGTACCATGCAGTATTACTTGAAAGGGTCTGCGTTGGCTCACCCAACCTCACCGAACCTCTCAGCCCCAAGAGTGTCCACCCTTATGTCTCAATCAGCTGTGGGTCTAGATATGGTCAATCCAGGTTGCATCACAGCCCCTGAACGAATTTTGTAAGAATTTCTCTCTCTTTCACTGTCTTTGTTTCACGGGTTTTGAAAAGTAATTTATTTTTATAATGGGGTTTAGCTGCTTTTCACGGCTGTGTTTATGCCGCTTTACACCCCCTTGACTCACTTACGGAGAGATATCAATACATAGGTTTGAAGTTTCTTACTAGTCAGATATATTCTTGTGCGGTGAATAGGGGGTGTTGAGTCCAGTTCACTGAAAAAGGAATAGGTCTTGTCTCTTACATATTGGGTTTATGGAACGGTATCAGAGCTAATTTGAAACCCTTGTTTTATGCATCACCCCACCTCACCTTTCCCGTTCAGCAGCCATAGTGTGTTTTCTAAACGTGTGACTCTGTTCTGTTTTGTAATTCAGTTCAAGTGTAGCGGTTTTTACATTCCCTCTCTAAGTGATATCTTATGATAAGTGTCTTTTTCTGTGTGACTTATTTCACTTAGAATCTTCGTACCTAAATCCACTCATCGTGCTGCTACTAGCCTTATGACGTTGATTTCATGGCTGAGTGATATTCCTTTGTACATGAGGACCACAACTTCTTTATCCATTTTTCTCTTTCCTAGGATATTTGAGGTGTAATGAAGTGGGGGTTCTTGTCAACAGAGCAGCCCTAAACTTTGGGGTGCCTGTGTCTTGCTGATTTTTAGTTTTCCCAATTTATACGCCCATGAGTGGAAGTGCCCTATGCTCTCCAAGCTGTGTTTTTTAGATGTTTCAGAACACACCGTACACTTCTCCAGAGTGGCTGTTGGCAATTTACATCCCACCCATCAGCGTAGCAAGGCTCCCATTTCTCCATGGCCGGTCCTGCATTTCTGGTTTGGACACTTTTTTCCGCATGGCCCTTTTGCCTGCTGGGAAGCGAGACTTCTTTGGAGCGCTGATTTGCCTTTCCAGGTTGCTTGGTTGGCCAAAAAGGGCGTATGCGTTTTTTCCTGAATATATTCAGGAAAAAACGCATACGCCCTTTTTGGCCAAGGGCATCATTGTCCACGTTTTGCCGCTTTTCATGTGCTTTCAAGGCGATTCGAATCTACCTCCTGAAATCTGTTTCCTGCAATTCTGCCTTGCTTTCAAAGCCTCTTCGTTGCCTTCCCTTAATATATTTGTGGACGAGAGGTATCATTTAAAACTCTGCAGGTTTGTGAATTGCAGTGCCCCTGAGCTCCATTTTTCAACTCGCTTTTTTGGGAGCTGGCCGCAAAAGCGCAGGATTGCTTCAGGCCCTCTTCTGGTTCTGGGGGGCAGGCTGAGCTTGTGCTTGATTCTTCTTCCTGATGGGAAAATAGAGTGACCTGTGCCTGTCCCAACACCTAGAGCTAGTCTCTCATTGGTTCCCCCTCTTCCCGTTCATCCTCAGGACAAATTGCAACCTGTACGGAACAGGAGGTTAAAGGTGCTGATTCTCCAAGGAGGTAGATGGCTAGTAAATCGGCTGGAATGGCGAACCCGAGCAAAGGAGATGAGAAATGAGGTGCGTTTTAGAAACCTTTCCCGATCACACGGTGTACCATCTTCTGGGTTTCTCATGCCTGTTTTCGACGTAGGAAGATGCCCTTGAACCTGGAGATTTGGGACCCATGGGATGGGTACCATGCAGTATTACTTGAAAGGGTCTGCGTTGGCTCACCCAACCTCACCGAACCTCTCAGCCCCAAGAGTGTCCACCCTTATGTCTCAATCAGCTGTGGGTCTAGATATGGTCAATCCAGGTTGCATCACAGCCCCTGAACGAATTTTGTAAGAATTTCTCTCTCTTTCACTGTCTTTGTTTCACGGGTTTTGAAAAGTAATTTATTTTTATAATGGGGTTTAGCTGCTTTTCACGGCTGTGTTTATGCCGCTTTACACCCCCTTGACTCACTTACAGAGAGATATCAATACATAGGTTTGAAGATTCTTACTAGTCAGATATATTCTTGTGCGGTGAATAGGGGGTGTTGAGTCCAGTTCACTGAAAAAGGAATAGGTCTTGTCTCTTACATATTGGGTTTATGGAACGGTATCGGAGCTAATTTGAAACCCTTGTTTTATGCATCACCCCACCTCACCTTTCCCGTTCAGCAGCCATAGTGTGTTTCCTAAACGTGTGACTCTGTTCTGTTTTGCAATTCAGTTCAAGTGTAGCGGTTTTTACATTCCCTCTAGAAGTGATATCTTATGATAAGTGTCTTTTTCTGTGTGACTTATTTCACTTAGAATCGTCGTACCTAAATCCACTCATCGTGCTGCTACTAGCCTTATGACGTTGATTTCATGGCTGAGTGATATTCCATTGTACATGAGGACCACAACTTCTTTATCCATTTTTCTCTTTCCTAGGATATTTAAGGTGTAATGAAGTGGGGGTTCTTGTCCACAGAGCAGCCCTAAACTTTGGGGTGCCTGTGTCTTGCTGATGTTTAGTTTTCCCAATTTATACGCCCATGAGTGGAAGTGCCCTATGCTCTCCAAGCTGTGTTTTTAGATGTTTCAGAACACACCGTACACTTCTCCGGAGTGCCTGTTGGCAATTTACATCCCACCCATCAGCGTAGCAAGGCTCCCATTTCTCCATGGCCGGTCCTGCATTTCTGGTTTGGAAACTTTTTTCCCCATGGCCCTTTTGCCCGCTGGGAAGCGAGACTTCTTTGGAGCGCTGATTGGCCTTTCCAGGTTGCTTGGTTGGCCAAAAAGGGCGTATGCGTTTTTTCCTGAATATATTCAGGAAAAAACGCATACGCCCTTTTTGGCCAAGGGCATCATTGTCCACGTTTTGCCGCTTTTCATGTGCTTTCAAGGCGATTCGAATCTACCTCCTGAAATCTGTTTCCTGCAATTCTGCCTTGCTTTCAAAGCCTCTTCGTTGCCTTCCCTTAATATATTTGTGGACGAGAGGTATCATTTAAAACTCTGCAGGTTTGTGAATTGCAGTGCCCCTGAGCTCCATTTTTCAACTCGCTTTTTTGGGAGCTGGCCGCAAAAGCGCAGGATTGCTTCAGGCCCTCTTCTGGTTCGGGGGGCAGGCTGAGCTTGTGCTTGATTCTTCTTCCTGATGGGAAAATAGAGTGACCTGTGCCTGTCCCAACACCTAGAGCTAGTCTCTCATTGGTTCCCCCTCTTCCCGTTCATCCTCAGGACAAATTGCAACCTGTACGGAACAGGAGGTTAAAGGTGCTGATTCTCCAAGGAGGGAGATGGCTAGTAAATCGGCTGGAATGGCGAACCCGAGCAAAGGAGATGAGAAATGAGGTGCGTTTTAGAAACCTTTCCCGATCACACGGTGTACCATCTTCTGGGTTTCTCATGCCTGTTTTCGACGTAGGAAGATGCCCTTGAACCTGGAGATTTGGGACCCATGGGATGGGTACCATGCAGTATTACTTGAAAGGGTCTGCGTTGGCTCACCCAACCTCACCGAACCTCTCAGCCCCAAGAGTGTCCACCCTTATGTCTCAATCAGCTGTGGGTCTAGATATGGTCAATCCAGGTTGCATCACAGCCCCTGAACCAATTTTGTAAGAATTTCTCTCTCTTTCACTGTCTTTGTTTCACGGGTTTTGAAAAGTAATTTATTTTTATAATGGGGTTTAGCTGCTTTTCACGGCTGTGTTTATGCCGCTTTACACCCCCTTGACTCACTTACAGAGAGATATCAATACATAGGTTTGAAGATTCTTACTAGTCAGATATATTCTTGTGCGGTGAATAGGGGGTGTTGAGTCCAGTTCACTGAAAAAGGAATAGGTCTTGTCTCTTACATATTGGGTTTATGGAACGGTATCGGAGCTAATTTGAAACCCTTGTTTTATGCATCACCCCACCTCACCTTTCCCGTTCAGCAGCCATAGTGTGTTTCCTAAACGTGTGACTCTGTTCTGTTTTGCAATTCAGTTCAAGTGTAGCGGTTTTTACATTCCCTCTAGAAGTGATATCTTATGATAAGTGTCTTTTTCTGTGTGACTTATTTCACTTAGAATCGTCGTACCTAAATCCACTCATCGTGCTGCTACTAGCCTTATGACGTTGATTTCATGGCTGAGTGATATTCCATTGTACATGAGGACCACAACTTCTTTATCCATTTTTCTCTTTCCTAGGATATTTAAGGTGTAATGAAGTGGGGGTTCTTGTCCACAGAGCAGCCCTAAACTTTGGGGTGCCTGTGTCTTGCTGATGTTTAGTTTTCCCAATTTATACGCCCATGAGTGGAAGTGCCCTATGCTCTCCAAGCTGTGTTTTTAGATGTTTCAGAACACACCGTACACTTCTCCGGAGTGCCTGTTGGCAATTAACATCCCACCCATCAGCGTAGCAAGGCTCCCATTTCTCCATGGCCGGTCCTGCATTTCTGGTTTGGACACTTTTTTCCCCATGGCCCTTTTGCCCGCTGGGAAGCGAGACTTCTTTGGAGCGCTGATTGGCCTTTCCAGGTTGCTTGGTTGGCCAAAAAGGGCGTATGCGTTTTTTCCTGAATATATTCAGGAAAAAACGCATACGCCCTTTTTGGCCAAGGGCATCATTGTCCACGTTTTGCCGCTTTTCATGTGCTTTCAAGGCGATTCGAATCTACCTCCTGAAATCTGTTTCCTGCAATTCTGCCTTGCTTTCAAAGCCTCTTCGTTGCCTTCCCTTAATATATTTGTGGACGAGAGGTATCATTTAAAACTCTGCAGGTTTGTGAATTGCAGTGCCCCTGAGCTCCATTTTTCAACTCGCTTTTTTGGGAGCTGGCCGCAAAAGCGCAGGATTGCTTCAGGCCCTCTTCTGGTTCTGGGGGGCAGGCTGAGCTTGTGCTTGATTCTTCTTCCTGATGGGAAAATAGAGTGACCTGTGCCTGTCCCAACACCTAGAGCTAGTCTCTCATTGGTTCCCCCTCTTCCCGTTCATCCTCAGGACAAATTGCAACCTGTACGGAACAGGAGGTTAAAGGTGCTGATTCTCCAAGGAGGGAGATGGCTAGTAAATCGGCTGGAATGGCGAACCCGAGCAAAGGAGATGAGAAATGAGGTGCGTTTTAGAAACCTTTCCCGATCACACGGTGTACCATCTTCTGGGTTTCTCATGCCTGTTTTCGACGTAGGAAGATGCCCTTGAACCTGGAGATTTGGGACCCATGGGATGGGTACCATGCAGTATTACTTGAAAGGGTCTGCGTTGGCTCACCCAACCTCACCGAACCTCTCAGCCCCAAGAGTGTCCACCCTTATGTCTCAATCAGCTGTGGGTCTAGATATGGTCAATCCAGGTTGCATCACAGCCCCTGAACGAATTTTGTAAGAATTTCTCTCTCTGTCACTGTCTTTGTTTCACGGGTTTTGAAAAGTAATTTATTTTTATAATGGGGTTTAGCTGCTTTTCACGGCTGTGTTTATGCCGCTTTACACCCCCTTGACTCACTTACAGAGAGATATCAATACATAGGTTTGAAGATTCTTACTAGTCAGATATATTCTTGTGCGGTGACTAGGGGGTGTTGAGTCCAGTTCACTGAAAAAGGAATAGGTCTTGTCTCTTACATATTGGGTTTATGGAACGGTATCGGAGCTAATTTGAAACACTTGTTTTATGCATCACCCCACCTCACCTTTCCCGTTCAGCAGCCATAGTGTGTTTCCTAAACGTGTGACTCTGTTCCGTTTTGCAATTCAGTTCAAGTGTAGCGGTTTTTACATTCCCTCTAGAAGTGATATCTTATGATAAGTGTCTTTTTCTGTGTGACTTATTTCACTTAGAATCGTCGTACCTAAATCCACTCATCGTGCTGCTACTAGCCTTATGACGTTGATTTCATGGCTGAGTGATATTCCATTGTACATGAGGACCACAACTTCTTTATCCATTTTTCTCTTTCCTAGGATATTTAAGGTGTAATGAAGTGGGGGTTCTTGTCCAGAGAGCAGCCCTAAACTTTGGGGTGCCTGTTTCTTGCTGATGTTTAGTTTTCCCAATTTATACGCCCATGAGTGGAAGTGCCCTATGCTCTCCAAGCTGTGTTTTTTAGATGTTTCAGGACACACCGTACACTTCTCCAGAGTGGCTGTTGGCAATTTACATCCCACCCATCAGCGTAGCAAGGCTCCCATTTCTCCATGGCCGGTCCTGCATTTCTGGTTTGGACACTTTTTTCCGCATGGCCCTTTTGCCTGCTGGGAAGCGAGACTTCTTTGGAGCGCTGATTTGCCTTTCCAGGTTGCTTGGTTGGCCAAAAAGGGCGTATGCGTTTTTTCCTGAATATATTCAGGAAAAAACGCATACGCCCTTTTTGGCCAAGGGCATCATTGTCCACGTTTTGCCGCTTTTCATGTGCTTTCAAGGCGATTCGAATCTACCTCCTGAAATCTGTTTCCTGCAATTCTGCCTTGCTTTCAAAGCCTCTTCGTTGCCTTCCCTTAATATATTTGTGGACGAGAGGTATCATTTAAAACTCTGCAGGTTTGTGAATTGCAGTGCCCCTGAGCTCCATTTTTCAACTCGCTTTTTTGGGAGCTGGCCGCAAAAGCGCAGGATTGCTTCAGGCCCTCTTCTGGTTCGGGGGGCAGGCTGAGCTTGTGCTTGATTCTTCTTCCTGATGGGAAAATAGAGTGACCTGTGCCTGTCCCAACACCTAGAGCTAGTCTCTCATTGGTTCCCCCTCTTCCCGTTCATCCTCAGGACAAATTGCAACCTGTACGGAACAGGAGGTTAAAGGTGCTGATTCTCCAAGGAGGGAGATGGCTAGTAAATCGGCTGGAATGGCGAACCCGAGCAAAGGAGATGAGAAATGAGGTGCGTTTTAGAAACCTTTCCCGATCACACGGTGTACCATCTTCTGGGTTTCTCATGCCTGTTTTCGACGTAGGAAGATGCCCTTGAACCTGGAGATTTGGGACCCATGGGATGGGTACCATGCAGTATTACTTGAAAGGGTCTGCGTTGGCTCACCCAACCTCACCGAACCTCTCAGCCCCAAGAGTGTCCACCCTTATGTCTCAATCAGCTGTGGGTCTAGATATGGTCAATCCAGGTTGCATCACAGCCCCTGAACGAATTTTGTAAGAATTTCTCTCTCTGTCACTGTCTTTGTTTCACGGGTTTTGAAAAGTAATTTATTTTTATAATGGGGTTTAGCTGCTTTTCACGGCTGTGTTTATGCCGCTTTACACCCCCTTGACTCACTTACAGAGAGATATCAATACATAGGTTTGAAGATTCTTACTAGTCAGATATATTCTTGTGCGGTGAATAGGGGGTGTTGAGTCCAGTTCACTGAAAAAGGAATAGGTCTTGTCTCTTACATATTGGGTTTATGGAACGGTATCAGAGCTAATTTGAAACCCTTGTTTTATGCATCACCCCACCTCACCTTTCCCGTTCAGCAGCCATAGTGTGTTTTCTAAACGTGTGACTCTGTTCTGTTTTGTAATTCAGTTCAAGTGTAGCGGTTTTTACATTCCCTCTCTAAGTGATATCTTATGATAAGTGTCTTTTTCTGTGTGACTTATTTCACTTAGAATCTTCGTACCTAAATCCACTCATCGTGCTGCTACTAGCCTTATGACGTTGATTTCATGGCTGAGTGATATTCCATTGTACATGAGGACCACAACTTCTTTATCCATTTTTCTCTTTCCTAGGATATTTGAGGTGTAATGAAGTGGGGGTTCTTGTCAACAGAGCAGCCCTAAACTTTGGGGTGCCTGTGTCTTGCTGATTTTTAGTTTTCCCAATTTATACGCCCATGAGTGGAAGTGCCCTATGCTCTCCAAGCTGTGTTTTTTAGATGTTTCAGAACACACCGTACACTTCTCCAGAGTGGCTGTTGGCAATTTACATCCCACCCATCAGCGTAGCAAGGCTCCCATTTCTCCATGGCCGGTCCTGCATTTCTGGTTTGGACACTTTTTTCCGCATGGCCCTTTTGCCTGCTGGGAAGCGAGACTTCTTTGGAGCGCTGATTTGCCTTTCCAGGTTGCTTGGTTGGCCAAAAAGGGCGTATGCGTTTTTTCCTGAATATATTCAGGAAAAAACGCATACGCCCTTTTTGGCCAAGGGCATCATTGTCCACGTTTTGCCGCTTTTCATGTGCTTTCAAGGCGATTCGAATCTACCTCCTGAAATCTGTTTCCTGCAATTCTGCCTTGCTTTCAAAGCCTCTTCGTTGCCTTCCCTTAATATATTTGTGGACGAGAGGTATCATTTAAAACTCTGCAGGTTTGTGAATTGCAGTGCCCCTGAGCTCCATTTTTCAACTCGCTTTTTTGGGAGATGGCCGCAAAAGCGCAGGATTGCTTCAGGCCCTCTTCTGGTTCGGGGGGCAGGCTGAGCTTGTGCTTGATTCTTCTTCCTGATGGGAAAATAGAGTGACCTGTGCCTGTCCCAACACCTAGAGCTAGTCTCTCATTGGTTCCCCCTCTTCCCGTTCATCCTCAGGACAAATTGCAACCTGTACGGAACAGGAGGTTAAAGGTGCTGATTCTCCAAGGAGGTAGATGGCTAGTAAATCGGCTGGAATGGCGAACCCGAGCAAAGGAGATGAGAAATGAGGTGCGTTTTAGAAACCTTTCCCGATCACACGGTGTACCATCTTCTGGGTTTCTCATGCCTGTTTTCGACGTAGGAAGATGCCCTTGAACCTGGAGATTTGGGACCCATGGGATGGGTACCATGCAGTATTACTTGAAAGGGTCTGCGTTGGCTCACCCAACCTCACCGAACCTCTCAGCCCCAAGAGTGTCCACCCTTATGTCTCAATCAGCTGTGGGTCTAGATATGGTCAATCCAGGTTGCATCACAGCCCCTGAACGAATTTTGTAAGAATTTCTCTCTCTTTCACTGTCTTTGTTTCACGGGTTTTGAAAAGTAATTTATTTTTATAATGGGGTTTAGCTGCTTTTCACGGCTGTGT
Organism: Balaenoptera acutorostrata; assembly: GCF_949987535.1. Taxonomy (NCBI): domain Eukaryota; kingdom Metazoa; phylum Chordata; class Mammalia; order Artiodactyla; family Balaenopteridae; genus Balaenoptera; species Balaenoptera acutorostrata. The sequence continues at coordinate 71,296 of NW_026646106.1, read as the reverse complement.
TTATGCCGCTTTACACCCCCTTGACTCACTTACAGAGAGATATCAATACATAGGTTTGAAGATTCTTACTAGTCAGATATATTCTTGTGCGGTGAATAGGGGGTGTTGAGTCCAGTTCACTGAAAAAGGAATAGGTCTTGTCTCTTACATATTGGGTTTATGGAACGGTATCGGAGCTAATTTGAAACCCTTGTTTTATGCATCACCCCACCTCACCTTTCCCGTTCAGCAGCCATAGTGTGTTTCCTAAACGTGTGACTCTGTTCTGTTTTGCAATTCAGTTCAAGTGTAGCGGTTTTTACATTCCCTCTAGAAGTGATATCTTATGATAAGTGTCTTTTTCTGTGTGACTTATTTCACTTAGAATCGTCGTACCTAAATCCACTCATCGTGCTGCTAGTAGCCTTATGACGTTGATTTCATGGCTGAGTGATATTCCATTGTACATGAGGACCACAACTTCTTTATCCATTTTTCTCTTTCCTAGGATATTTAAGGTGTAATGAAGTGGGGGTTCTTGTCCACAGAGCAGCCCTAAACTTTGGGGTGCCTGTGTCTTGCTGATGTTTAGTTTTCCCAATTTATACGCCCATGAGTGGAAGTGCCCTATGCTCTCCAAGCTGTGTTTTTAGATGTTTCAGAACACACCGTACACTTCTCCGGAGTGCCTGTTGGCAATTTACATCCCACCCATCAGCGTAGCAAGGCTCCCATTTCTCCATGGCCGGTCCTGCATTTCTGGTTTGGACACTTTTTTCCCCATGGCCCTTTTGCCCGCTGGGAAGCGAGACTTCTTTGGAGCGCTGATTGGCCTTTCCAGGTTGCTTGGTTGGCCAAAAAGGGCGTATGCGTTTTTTCCTGAATATATTCAGGAAAAAACGCATACGCCCTTTTTGGCCAAGGGCATCATTGTCCACGTTTTGCCGCTTTTCATGTGCTTTCAAGGCGATTCGAATCTACCTCCTGAAATCTGTTTCCTGCAATTCTGCCTTGCTTTCAAAGCCTCTTCGTTGCCTTCCCTTAATATATTTGTGGACGAGAGGTATCATTTAAAACTCTGCAGGTTTGTGAATTGCAGTGCCCCTGAGCTCCATTTTTCAACTCGCTTTTTTGGGAGCTGGCCGCAAAAGCGCAGGATTGCTTCAGGCCCTCTTCTGGTTCGGGGGGCAGGCTGAGCTTGTGCTTGATTCTTCTTCCTGATGGGAAAATAGAGTGACCTGTGCCTGTCCCAACACCTAGAGCTAGTCTCTCATTGGTTCCCCCTCTTCCCGTTCATCCTCAGGACAAATTGCAACCTGTACGGAACAGGAGGTTAAAGGTGCTGATTCTCCAAGGAGGGAGATGGCTAGTAAATCGGCTGGAATGGCGAACCCGAGCAAAGGAGATGAGAAATGAGGTGCGTTTTAGAAACCTTTCCCGATCACACGGTGTACCATCTTCTGGGTTTCTCATGCCTGTTTTCGACGTAGGAAGATGCCCTTGAACCTGGAGATTTGGGACCCATGGGATGGGTACCATGCAGTATTACTTGAAAGGGTCTGCGTTGGCTCACCCAACCTCACCGAACCTCTCAGCCCCAAGAGTGTCCACCCTTATGTCTCAATCAGCTGTGGGTCTAGATATGGTCAATCCAGGTTGCATCACAGCCCCTGAACGAATTTTGTAAGAATTTCTCTCTCTGTCACTGTCTTTGTTTCACGGGTTTTGAAAAGTAATTTATTTTTATAATGGGGTTTAGCTGCTTTTCACGGCTGTGTTTATGCCGCTTTACACCCCCTTGACTCACTTACAGAGAGATATCAATACATAGGTTTGAAGATTCTTACTAGTCAGATATATTCTTGTGCGGTGACTAGGGGGTGTTGAGTCCAGTTCACTGAAAAAGGAATAGGTCTTGTCTCTTACATATTGGGTTTATGGAACGGTATCGGAGCTAATTTGAAACACTTGTTTTATGCATCACCCCACCTCACCTTTCCCGTTCAGCAGCCATAGTGTGTTTCCTAAACGTGTGACTCTGTTCCGTTTTGCAATTCAGTTCAAGTGTAGCGGTTTTTACATTCCCTCTAGAAGTGATATCTTATGATAAGTGTCTTTTTCTGTGTGACTTATTTCACTTAGAATCGTCGTACCTAAATCCACTCATCGTGCTGCTACTAGCCTTATGACGTTGATTTCATGGCTGAGTGATATTCCATTGTACATGAGGACCACAACTTCTTTATCCATTTTTCTCTTTCCTAGGATATTTAAGGTGTAATGAAGTGGGGGTTCTTGTCCACAGAGCAGCCCTAAACTTTGGGGTGCCTCTGTCTTGCTGATGTTTAGTTTTCCCAATTTATACGCCCATGAGTGGAAGTGCCCTATGCTCTCCAAGCTGTGTTTTTTAGATGTTTCAGGACACACCGTACACTTCTCCAGAGTGGCTGTTGGCAATTTACATCCCACCCATCAGCGTAGCAAGGCTCCCATTTCTCCATGGCCGGTCCTGCATTTCTGGTTTGGACACTTTTTTCCGCATGGCCCTTTTGCCCGCTGGGAAGCGAGACTTCTTTGGAGCGCTGATTGGCCTTTCCAGGTTGCTTGGTTGGCCAAAAAGGGCTTATGCGTTTTTTCCTGAATATATTCAGGAAAAAACGCATACGCCCTTTTTGGCCAAGGGCATCATTGTCCACGTTTTGCCGCTTTTCATGTGCTTTCAAGGCGATTCGAATCTACCTCCTGAAATCTGTTTCCTGCAATTCTGCCTTGCTTTCAAAGCCTCTTCGTTGCCTTCCCTTAATATATTTGTGGACGAGAGGTATCATTTAAAACTCTGCAAGTTTGTGAATTGCAGTGCCCCTGAGCTCCATTTTTCAACTCGCTTTTTTGGGAACTGGCCGCAAAAGCGCAGGATTGCTTCAGGCCCTCTTCTGGTTCGGGGGGCAGGCTGAGCTTGTGCTTGATTCTTCTTCCTGATGGGAAAATAGAGTGACCTGTGCCTGTCCCAACACCTAGAGCTAGTCTCTCATTGGTTCCCCCTCTTCCCGTTCATCCTCAGGACAAATTGCAACCTGTACGGAACAGGAGGTTAAAGGTGCTGATTCTCCAAGGAGGGAGATGGCTAGTAAATCGGCTGGAATGGCGAACCCGAGTAAAGGAGATGAGAAATGAGGTGCGTTTTAGAAACCTTTCCCGATCACACGTTGTACCATCTTCTGGGTTTCTCATGCCTGTTTTCGACGTAGGAAGATGCCCTTGAACCTGGAGATTTGGGACCCATGGGATGGGTACCATGCAGTATTACTTGAAAGGGTCTGCGTTGGCTCACCCAACCTCACCGAACCTCTCAGCCCCAAGAGTGTCCACCCTTATGTCTCAATCAGCTGTGGGTCTAGATATGGTCAATCCAGGTTGCATCACAGCCCCTGAACGAATTGTGTAAGAATTTCTCTCTCTTTCACTGTCTTTGTTTCACGGGTTTTGAAAAGTAATTTATTTTTATAATGGGGTTTAGCTGCTTTTCACGGCTGTGTTTATGCCGCTTTACACCCCCTTGACTCACTTAGAGAGAGATATCAATACATAGGTTTGAAGATTCTTACTAGTCAGATATATTCTTGTGCGGTGAATAGGGGGTGTTGAGTCCAGTTCACTGAAAAAGGAATAGGTCTTGTCTCTTACATATTGGGTTTATGGAACGGTATCGGAGCTAATTTGAAACCCTTGTTTTATGCATCACCCCACCTCACCTTTCCCGTTCAGCAGCCATAGTGTGTTTCCTAAACGTGTGACTCTGTTCTGTTTTGCAATTCAGTTCAAGTGTAGCGGTTTTTACATTCCCTCTAGAAGTGATATCTTATGATAAGTGTCTTTTTCTGTGTGACTTATTTCACTTAGAATCGTCGTACCTAAATCCACTCATCGTGCTGCTACTAGCCTTATGACGTTGATTTCATGGCTGAGTGATATTCCATTGTACATGAGGACCACAACTTCTTTATCCATTTTTCTCTTTCCTAGGATATTTAAGGTGTAATGAAGTGGGGGTTCTTGTCCACAGAGCAGCCCTAAACTTTGGGGTGCCTGTGTCTTGCTGATTTTTAGTTTTCCCAATTTATACGCCCATGAGTGGAAGTGCCCTATGCTCTCCAAGCTGTGTTTTTTAGATGTTTCAGAACACACCGTACACTTCTCCAGAGTGGCTGTTGGCAATTTACATCCCGCCCATCAGCGTAGCAAGGCTCCCATTTCTCCATGGCCGGTCCTGCATTTCTGGTTTGGACACTTTTTTCCGCATGGCCCTTTTGCCCGCTGGGAAGCGAGACTTCTTTGGAGCGCTGATTGGCCTTTCCAGGTTGCTTGGTTGGCCAAAAAGGGCGTATGCGTGTTTTCCTGAATATATTCAGGAAAAAACGCATACGCCCTTTTTGGCCAAGGGCATCATTGTCCAGGTTTTGCCGCTTTTCATGTGCTTTCAAGGCGATTCGAATCTACCTCCTGAAATCTGTTTCCTGCAATTCTGCCTTGCTTTCAAAGCCTCTTCGTTGCCTTCCCTTAGTATATTTGTGGACGAGAGGTATCATTTAAAACTCTGCAGGTTTGTGAATTGCAGTGCCCCTGAGCTCCATTTTTCAACTCGCTTTTTTGGGAGCTGGCCGCAAAAGCGCAGGATTGCTTCAGGCCCTCTTCTGGTTCTGGGGGGCAGGCTGAGCTTGTGCTTAATTCTTCTTCCTGATGGGAAAATAGAGTGACCTGTGCCTGTCCCAACACCTAGAGCTAGTCTCTCATTGGTTCCCCCTCTTCCCGTTCATCCTCAGGACAAATTGCAACCTGTACGGAACAGGAGGTTAAAGGTGCTGATTCTCCAAGGAGGGAGATGGCTAGTAAATCGGCTGGAATGGCGAACCCGAGCAAAGGAGATGAGAAATGAGGTGCGTTTTAGAAACCTTTCCCGATCACACGGTGTACCATCTTCTGGGTTTCTCATGCCTGTTTTCGACGTAGGAAGATGCCCTTGAACCTGGAGATTTGGGACCCATGGGATGGGTACCATGCAGTATTACTTGAAAGGGTCTGCGTTGGCTCACCCAACCTCACCGAACCTCTCAGCCCCAAGAGTGTCCACCCTTATGTCTCAATCAGCTGTGGGTCTAGATATGGTCAATCCAGGTTGCATCACAGCCCCTGAACGAATTTTGTAAGAATTTCTCTCTCTTTCACTGTCTTTGTTTCACGGGTTTTGAAAAGTAATTTATTTTTATAATGGGGTTTAGCTGCTTTTCACGGCTGTGTTTATGCCGCTTTACACCCCCTTGACTCACTTACAGAGAGATATCAATACATAGGTTTGAAGATTCTTACTAGTCAGATATATTCTTGTGCGGTGAATAGGGGGTGTTGAGTCCAGTTCACTGAAAAAGGAATAGGTCTTGTCTCTTACATATTGGGTTTATGGAACGGTATCGGAGCTAATTTGAAACCCTTGTTTTATGCATCACCCCACCTCACCTTTCCCGTTCAGCAGCCATAGTGTGTTTCCTAAACGTGTGACTCTGTTCTGTTTTGCAATTCAGTTCAAGTGTAGCGGTTTTTACATTCCCTCTAGAAGTGATATCTTATGATAAGTGTCTTTTTCTGTGTGACTTATTTCACTTAGAATCGTCGTAACTAAATCCACTCATCGTGCTGCTACTAGCCTTATGACGTGGATTTCATGGCTGAGTGATATTCCATTGTACATGAGGACCACAACTTCTTTATCCATTTTTCTCTTTCCTAGGATATTTAAGGTGTAATGAAGTGGGGGTTCTTGTCAACAGAGCAGCCCTAAACTTTGGGGTGCCTGTGTCTTGCTGATTTTTAGTTTTCCCAATTTATACGCCCATGAGTGGAAGTGCCCTATGCTCTCCAAGCTGTGTTTTTTAGATGTTTCAGAACACACCGTACACTTCTCCAGAGTGGCTGTTGGCAATTTACATCCCGCCCATCAGCGTAGCAAGGCTCCCATTTCTCCATGGCCGGTCCTGCATTTCTGGTTTGGACACTTTTTTCCGCATGGCCCTTTTGCCCGCTGGGAAGCGAGACTTCTTTGGAGCGCTGATTGGCCTTTCCAGGTTGCTTGGTTGGCCAAAAAGGGCGTATGCGTGTTTTCCTGAATATATTCAGGAAAAAACGCATACGCCCTTTTTGGCCAAGGGCATCATTGTCCACGTTTTGCCGCTTTTCATGTGCTTTCAAGGCGATTCGAATCTACCTCCTGAAATCTGTTTCCTGCAATTCTGCCTTGCTTTCAAAGCCTCTTCGTTGCCTTCCCTTAGTATATTTGTGGACGAGAGGTATCATTTAAAACTCTGCAGGTTTGTGAATTGCAGTGCCCCTGAGCTCCATTTTTCAACTCGCTTTTTTGGGAGCTGGCCGCAAAAGCGCAGGATTGCTTCAGGCCCTCTTCTGGTTCTGGGGGGCAGGCTGAGCTTGTGCTTAATTCTTCTTCCTGATGGGAAAATAGAGTGACCTGTGCCTGTCCCAACACCTAGAGCTAGTCTCTCATTGGTTCCCCCTCTTCCCGTTCATCCTCAGGACAAATTGCAACCTGTACGGAACAGGAGGTTAAAGGTGCTGATTCTCCAAGGAGGGAGATGGCTAGTAAATCGGCTGGAATGGCGAACCCGAGCAAAGGAGATGAGAAATGAGGTGCGTTTTAGAAACCTTTCCCGATCACACGGTGTACCATCTTCTGGGTTTCTCATGCCTGTTTTCGACGTAGGAAGATGTCCTTGAACCTGGAGATTTGGGACCCATGGGATGGGTACCATGCAGTATTACTTGAAAGGGTCTGCGTTGGCTCACCCAACCTCACCGAACCTCTCAGCCCCAAGAGTGTCAACCCTTATGTCTCAATCAGCTGTGGGTCTAGATATGGTCAATCCAGGTTGCATCACAGCCCCTGAACGAATTTTGTAAGAATTTCTCTCTCTTTCACTGTCTTTGTTTCACGGGTTTTGAAAAGTAATTAATTTTTATAATGGGGTTTAGCTGCTTTTCACGGCTGTGTTTATGCCGCTTTACACCCCCTTGACTCACTTACAGAGAGATATCAATACATAGGTTTGAAGATTCTTACTAGTCAGATATATTCTTGTGCGGTGAATAGGGGGTGTTGAGTCCAGTTCACTGAAAAAGGAATAGGTCTTATCTCTTACATATTGGGTTTATGGAACGGTATCTGAGCTAATTTGAAACCCTTGTTTTATGCATCACCCCACCTCACCTTTCCCGTTCAGCAGCCATAGTGTGTTTCCTAAACCTGTGACTCTGTTCTGTTTTGTAATTCAGTTCAAGTGTAGCGGTTCTACATTCCCTCTAGAAGTGATATCTTATGATAAGTGTCTTTTTCTGTGTGACTTATTTCACTTAGAATCGTCGTACCTAAATCCACTCATCGTGCTGCTACTAGCCTTATGACGTTGATTTCATGGCTGAGTGATATTCCATTGTACATGAGGACCACAACTTCTTTATCCATTTTTCTCTTTCCTAGGATATTTAAGGTGTAATGAAGTGGGGGTTCTTGTCCACAGAGCAGCCCTAAACTTTGGGGTGCCTGTGTCTTGCTGATGTTTAGTTTTCCCAATTTATACGCCCATGAGTGGAAGTGCCCTATGCTCTCCAAGCTGTGTTTTTTAGATGTTTCAGGACACACCGTACACTTCTCCAGAGTGGCTGTTGGCAATTTACATCCCACCCATCAGCGTAGCAAGGCTCCCATTTCTCCATGGCCGGTCCTGCATTTCTGGTTTGGACACTTTTTTCCGCATGGCCCTTTTGCCCGCTGGGAAGCGAGACTTCTTTGGAGCGCTGATTGGCCTTTCCAGGTTGCTTGGTTGGCCAAAAAGGGCGTATGCGTTTTTTCCTGAATATATTCAGGAAAAAACGCATACGCCCTTTTTGGCCAAGGGCATCATTGTCCACGTTTTGCCGCTTTTCATGTGCTTTCAAGGCGATTCGAATCTACCTCCTGAAATCTGTTTCCTGCAATTCTGCCTTGCTTTCAAAGCCTCTTCGTTGCCTTCCCTTAATATATTTGTGGACGAGAGGTATCATTTAAAACTCTGCAGGTTTGTGAATTGCAGTGCCCCTGAGCTCCATTTTTCAACTCGCTTTTTTGGGAACTGGCCGCAAAAGCGCAGGATTGCTTCAGGCCCTCTTCTGGTTCGGGGGGCAGGCTGAGCTTGTGCTTGATTCTTCTTCCTGATGGGAAAATAGAGTGACCTGTGCCTGTCCCAACACCTAGAGCTAGTCTCTCATTGGTTCCCCCTCTTCCCGTTCATCCTCAGGACAAATTGCAACCTGTACGGAACAGGAGGTTAAAGGTGCTGATTCTCCAAGGAGGGAGATGGCTAGTAAATCGGCTGGAATGGCGAACCCGAGCAAAGGAGATGAGAAATGAGGTGCGTTTTAGAAACCTTTCCCGATCACACGTTGTACCATCTTCTGGGTTTCTCATGCCTGTTTTCGACGTAGGAAGATGCCCTTGAACCTGGAGATTTGGGACCCATGGGATGGGTACCATGCAGTATTACTTGAAAGGGTCTGCGTTGGCTCACCCAACCTCACCGAACCTCTCAGCCCCAAGAGTGTCCACCCTTATGTCTCAATCAGCTGTGGGTCTAGATATTGTCAATCCAGGTTGCATCACAGCCCCTGAACGAATTTTGTAAGAATTTCTCTCTCTTTCACTGTCTTTGTTTCACGGGTTTTGAAAAGTAATTTATTTTTATAATGGGGTTTAGCTGCTTTTCACGGCTGTGTTTATGCCGCTTTACACCCCCTTGACTCACTTACAGAGAGATATCAATACATAGGTTTGAAGATTCTTACTAGTCAGATATATTCTTGTGCGGTGAATAGGGGGTGTTGAGTCCAGTTCACTGAAAAAGGAATAGGTCTTGTCTCTTACATATTGGGTTTATGGAACGGTATCGGAGCTAATTTGAAACCCTTGTTTTATGCATCACCCCACCTCACCTTTCCCGTTCAGCAGCCATAGTGTGTTTCCTAAACGTGTGACTCTGTTCTGTTTTGCAATTCAGTTCAAGTGTAGCGGTTTTTACATTCCCTCTAGAAGTGATATCTTATGATAAGTGTCTTTTTCTGTGTGACTTATTTCACTTAGAATCGTCGTACCTAAATCCACTCATCGTGCTGCTACTAGCCTTATGACGTTGATTTCATGGCTGAGTGATATTCCATTGTACATGAGGACCACAACTTCTTTATCCATTTTTCTCTTTCCTAGTATATTTAAGGTGTAATGAAGTGGGGGTTCTTGTCCACAGAGCAGCCCTAAACTTTGGGGTGCCTGTGTCTTGCTGATTTTTAGTTTTCCCAATTTATACGCCCATGAGTGGAAGTGCCCTATGCTCTCCAAGCTGTGTTTTATAGATGTTTCAGAACACACCGTACACTTCTCCAGAGTGGCTGTTGGCAATTTACATCCCGCCCATCAGCGTAGCAAGGCTCCCATTTCTCCATGGCCGGTCCTGCATTTCTGGTTTGGACACTTTTTTCCGCATGGCCCTTTTGCCCGCTGGGAAGCGAGACTTCTTTGGAGCGCTGATTGGCCTTTCCAGGTTGCTTGGTTGGCCAAAAAGGGCGTATGCGTGTTTTCCTGAATATATTCAGGAAAACACGCATACGCCCTTTTTGGCCAAGGGCATCATTGTCCACGTTTTGCCGCTTTTCATGTGCTTTCAAGGGGATTCGAATCTACCTCCTGAAATCTGTTTCCTGCAATTCTGCCTTGCTTTCAAAGCCTCTTCGTTGCCTTCCCTTAGTATATTTGTGGACGAGAGGTATCATTTAAAACTGTGCAGGCTTGTGAATTGCAGTGCCCCTGAGCTCCATTTTTCAACTCGCTTTTTTGGGAGCTGGCCGCAAAAGCGCAGGATTGCTTCAGGCCCTCTTCTGGTTCTGGGGGGCAGGCTGAGCTTGTGCTTAATTCTTCTTCCTGATGGGAAAATAGAGTGACCTGTGCCTGTCCCAACACCTAGAGCTAGTCTCTCATTGGTTCCCCCTCTTCCCGTTCATCCTCAGGACAAATTGCAACCTGTACGGAACAGGAGGTTAAAGGTGCTGATTCTCCAAGGAGGGAGATGGCTAGTAAATCGGCTGGAATGGCGAACCCGAGCAAAGGAGATGAGAAATGAGGTGCGTTTTAGAAACCTTTCCCGATCACACGGTGTACCATCTTCTGGGTTTCTCATGCCTGTTTTCGACGTAGGAAGATGCCCTTGAACCTGGAGATTTGGGACCCATGGGATGGGTACCATGCAGTATTACTTGAAAGGGTCTGCGTTGGCTCACCCAACCTCACCGAACCTCTCAGCCCCAAGAGTGTCCACCCTTATGTCTCAATCAGCTGTGGGTCTAGATATGGTCAATCCAGGTTGCATCACAGCCCCTGAACGAATTTTGTAAGAATTTCTCTCTCTTTCACTGTCTTTGTTTCACGGGTTTTGAAAAGTAATTTATTTTTATAATGGGGTTTAGCTGCTTTTCACGGCTGTGTTTATGCCGCTTTACACCCCCTTGACTCACTTACGGAGAGATATCAATACATAGGTTTGAAGATTCTTCCTAGTCAGATATATTCTTGTGCGGTGAATAGGGGGTGTTGAGTCCAGTTCACTGAAAAAGGAATAGGTCTTTTCTCTTACATATTGGGTTTATGGAACGGTATCTGAGCTAATTTGACACCCTTGTTTTATGCATCACCCCACCTCACCTTTCCCGTTCAGCAGCCATAGTGTGTTTCCTAAACGTGTGACTCTGTTCTGTTTTGCAATTCAGTTCAAGTGTAGCGGTTTTTACATTCCCTCTCTAAGTGATATCTTATGATAAGTGTCTTTTTCTGTGTGACTTATTTCACTTAGAATCGTCGTACCAAATCCACTCATCGTGCTGCTACTAGCCTTATGACGTGGATTTCATGGCTGAGTGATATTCCATTGTACATGAGGACCACAACTTCTTTATCCATTTTTCGCTTTCCTAGGATATTTAAGGTGTAATGAAGTGGGGGTTTTTGTCCACAGAGCAGCCCTAAACTTTGGGGTGCCTGTGTCTTGCTGATGTTTAGTTTTCCCAATTTATACGCCCATGAGTGGAAGTGCCCTATGCTCTCCAAGCTGTGTGTTTTAGATGTTTCAGGACACACCGTACACTTCTCCAGAGTGGCTGTTGGCAATTTACATCCCACCCATCAGCGTAGCAAGGCTCCCATTTCTCCATGGCCGGTCCTGCATTTCTGGTTTGGACACTTTTTTCCGCATGGCCCTTTTGCCCGCTGGGAAGCGAGACTTCTTTGGAGCGCTGATTGGCCTTTCCAGGTTGCTTGGTTGGCCAAAAAGGGCGTATGCGTTTTTTCCTGAATATATTCAGGAAAAAACGCATACGCCCTTTTTGGCCAAGGGCATCATTGTCCACGTTTTGCCGCTTTTCATGTGCTTTCAAGGCGATTCGAATCTACCTCCTGAAATCTGTTTCCTGCAATTCTGCCTTGCTTTCAAAGCCTCTTCGTTGCCTTCCCTTAATATATTTGTGGACGAGAGGTATCATTTAAAACTCTGCAGGTTTGTGAATTGCAGTGCCCCTGAGCTCCATTTTTCAACTCGCTTTTTTGGGAGCTGGCCGCAAAAGCGCAGGATTGCTTCAGGCCCTCTTCTGGTTCTGGGGGGCAGGCTGAGCTTGTGCTTAATTCTTCTTCCTGATGGGAAAATAGAGTGACCTGTGCCTGTCCCAACACCTAGAGCTAGTCTCTCATTGGTTCCCCCTCTTCCCGTTCATCCTCAGGACAAATTGCAACCTGTACGGAACAGGAGGTTAAAGGTGCTGATTCTCCAAGGAGGGAGATGGCTAGTAAATCGGCTGGAATGGCGAACCCGAGCAAAGGAGATGAGAAATGAGGTGCGTTTTAGAAACCTTTCCCGATCACACGGTGTACCATCTTCTGGGTTTCTCATGCCTGTTTTCGACGTAGGAAGATGCCCTTGAACCTGGAGATTTGGGACCCATGGGATGGGTACCATGCAGTATTACTTGAAAGGGTCTGCGTTGGCTCACCCAACCTCACCGAACCTCTCAGCCCCAAGAGTGTCCACCCTTATGTCTCAATCAGCTGTGGGTCTAGATATGGTCAATCCAGGTTGCATCACAGCCCCTGAACGAATTTTGTAAGAATTTCTCTCTCTTTCACTGTCTTTGTTTCACGGGTTTTGAAAAGTAATTAATTTTTATAATGGGGTTTAGCTGCTTTTCACGGCTGTGTTTATGCCGCTTTACACCCCCTTGACTCACTTACAGAGAGATATCAATACATAGGTTTGAAGATTCTTACTAGTCAGATATATTCTTGTGCGGTGAATAGGGGGTGTTGAGTCCAGTTCACTGAAAAAGGAATAGGTCTTATCTCTTACATATTGGGTTTATGGAACGGTATCTGAGCTAATTTGAAACCCTTGTTTTATGCATCACCCCACCTCACCTTTCCCGTTCAGCAGCCATAGTGTGTTTCCTAAACCTGTGACTCTGTTCTGTTTTGTAATTCAGTTCAAGTGTAGCGGTTCTACATTCCCTCTAGAAGTGATATCTTATGATAAGTGTCTTTTTCTGTGTGACTTATTTCACTTAGAATCGTCGTACCTAAATCCACTCATCGAGCTGCTACTAGCCTTATGACGTTGATTTCCTGGCTGAGTGATATTCCATTGTACATGAGGACCACAACTTCTTTATCCATTTTTCTCTTTCCTAGGATATTTAAGGTGTAATGAAGTGGGGGTTTTTGTCAACAGAGCAGCCCTAAACTTTGGGGTGCCTGTGTCTTGCTGATTTTTAGTTTTCCCAATTTATACGCCCATGAGTGGAAGTGCCCTATGCTCTCCAAGCTGTGTTTTTTAGATGTTTCAGAACACACCGTACACTTCTCCAGAGTGGCTGTTGGCAATTTACATCCCACCCATCAGCGTAGCAAGGCTCCCATTTCTCCATGGCCGGTCCTGCATTTCTGGTTTGGACACTTTTTTCCGCATGGCCCTTTTGCCCGCTGGGAAGCGAGACTTCTTTGGAGCGCTGATTGGCCTTTTCACGTTGCTTGGTTGGCCAAAAAGGGCGTATGCGTTTTTTCCTGAATATATTCAGGAAAAAACGCATACGCCCTTTTTGGCCAAGGGCATCATTGTCCAGGTTTTGCCGCTTTTCATGTGCTTTCAAGGCGATTCGAATCTACCTCCTGAAATCTGTTTCCTGCAATTCTGCCTTGCTTTCAAAGCCTCTTCGTTGCCTTCCCTTAGTATATTTGTGGACGAGAGGTATCATTTAAAACTCTGCAGGTTTGTGAATTGCAGTGCCCCTGAGCTCCATTTTTCAACTCGCTTTTTTGGGAGCTGGCCGCAAAAGCGCAGGATTGCTTCAGGCCCTCTTCTGGTTCTGGGGGGCAGGCTGAGCTTGTGCTTAATTCTTCTTCCTGATGGGAAAATAGAGTGACCTGTGCCTGTCCCAACACCTAGAGCTAGTCTCTCATTGGTTCCCCCTCTTCCCGTTCATCCTCAGGACAAATTGCAACCTGTACGGAACAGGAGGGTAAAGGTGCTGATTCTCCAAGGAGGGAGATGGCTAGTAAATCGGCTGGAATGGCGAACCCGAGCAAAGGAGATGAGAAATGAGGTGCGTTTTAGAAACCTTTCCCGATCACACGGTGTACCATCTTCTGGGTTTCTCATGCCTGTTTTCGACGTAGGAAGATGCCCTTGAACCTGGAGATTTGGGACCCATGGGATGGGTACCATGCAGTATTACTTGAAAGGGTCTGCGTTGGCTCACCCAACCTCACCGAACCTCTCAGCCCCAAGAGTGTCCACCCTTATGTCTCAATCAGCTGTGGGTCTAGATATGGTCAATCCAGGTTGCATCACAGCCCCTGAACGAATTTTGTAAGAATTTCTCTCTCTTTCACTGTCTTTGTTTCACGGGTTTTGAAAAGTAATTTATTTTTATAATGGGGTTTAGCTGCTTCTCACAGCTGTGTTTATGCCGCTTTACACCCCCTTGACTCACTTACGGAGAGATATCAATACATAGGTTTGAAGATTCTTCCTAGTCAGATATATTCTTGTGCGGTGAATAGGGGGTGTTGAGTCCAGTTCACTGAAAAAGGAATAGGTCTTGTCTCTTACATATTGGGTTTATGGAACGGTATCTGAGCTAATTTGAAAACCTTGTTTTATGCATCACCCCACCTCGCCTTTCCCGTTCAGCAGCCATAGTGTGTTTCCTAAACGTGTGACTCTGTTCTGTTTTGCAATTCAGTTCAAGTGTAGCGGTTTTTACATTCCCTCTCTAAGTGATATCTTATGATAAGTGTCTTTTTCTGTGTGACTTATTTCACTTAGAATCGTCGTACCTAAATCCACTCATCGTGCTGCTACTAGCCTTATGACGTGGATTTCATGGCTGAGTGATATTCCATTGTACATGAGGACCCCAACTTCTTTACCCATTTTTCTCTTTCCTAGGATATTTAAGGTGTAATGAAGTGGGGGTTCTTGTCAACAGAGCAGCCCTAAACTTTGGGGTGCCTGTGTCTTGCTGATTTTTAGTTTTCCCAATTTATACGCCCATGAGTGGAAGTGCCCTATGCTCTCCAAGCTGTGTTTTTTAGATGTTTCAGAACACACCGTACACTTCTCCAGAGTGGCTGTTGGCAATTTACATCCCACCCATCAGCGTAGCAAGGCTCCCATTTCTCCATGGCCGGTCCTGCATTTCTGGTTTGGACACTTTTTTCCGCATGGCCCTTTTGCCCGCTGGGAAGCGAGACTTCTTTGGAGCGCTGATTGGCCTTTCCAGGTTGCTTGGTTGGCCAAAAAGGGCGTATGCGTTTTTTCCTGAATATATTCAGGAAAAAACGCATACGCCCTTTTTGGCCAAGGGCATCATTGTCCACGTTTTGCCGCTTTTCATGTGCTTTCAAGGCGATTCGAATCTACCTCCTGAAATCTGTTTCCTGCAATTCTGCCTTGCTTTCAAAGCCTCTTCGTTGCCTTCCCTTAATATATTTGTGGACGAGAGGTATCATTTAAAACTCTGCAGGTTTGTGAATTGCAGTGCCCCTGAGCTCCATTTTTCAACTCGCTTTTTTGGGAGCTGGCCGCAAAAGCGCAGGATTGCTTCAGGACCTCTTCTGGTTCTGGGGGGCAGGCTGAGCTTGTGCTTAATTCTTCTTCCTGATGGGAAAATAGAGTGACCTGTGCCTGTCCCAACACCTAGAGCTAGTCTCTCATTGGTTCCCCCTCTTCCCGTTCATCCTCAGGACAAATTGCAACCTGTACGGAACAGGAGGTTAAAGGTGCTGATTCTCCAAGGAGGGAGATGGCTAGTAAATCGGCTGGAATGGCGAACCCGAGCAAAGGAGATGAGAAATGAGGTGCGTTTTAGAAACCTTTCCCGATCACACGGTGTACCATCTTCTGGGTTTCTCATGCCTGTTTTCGACGTAGGAAGATGCCCTTGAACCTGGAGATTTGGGACCCATGGGATGGGTACCATGCAGTATTACTTGAAAGGGTCTGCGTTGGCTCACCCAACCTCACCGAAACTCTCAGCCCCAAGAGTGTCCACCCTTATGTCTCAATCAGCTGTGGGTCTAGATATGGTCAATCCAGGTTGCATCACAGCCCCTGAACGAATTTTGTAAGAATTTCTCTCTCTTTCACTGCCTTTGTTTCACGGGTTTTGAAAAGTAATCTATTTTTATAATGGGGTTTAGCTGCTTTTCACGGCTGTGTTTATGCCGCTTTACACCGCCTTGACTCACTTACGGAGAGATATCAATACATAGGTTGGAAGATTCTTCCTAGTTAGATATATTCTTCTGCGGTGAATAGGGGGTGTTGAGTCCAGTTCACTGAAAAAGGAATAGGTCTTGTCTCTTACATATTGGGTTTATGGAACGGTATCTGAGCTAATATGAAACCCTTGTTTTATGCATCACCCCACCTCACCTTTCCCGTTCAGCACCCATAGTGTGTTTCCTAAACGTGTGACTCTGTTCTGTTTTGTAATTCAGTTCAAGTGTAGCGGTTTTTACATTCCCTCTCTAAGTGATATCTTATGATAAGTGTCTTTTTCTGTGTGACTTATTTCACTTAGAATCGTCGTACCTAAATCCACTCATCGTGCTGCTACTAGCCTTATGACGTTGATTTCATGGCTGAGTGATATTCCATTGTACATGACGACCCCAACTTCTTTATCCATTTTTCTCTTTCCTAGGATATTTAAGGTGTAATGAAGTGGGGGTTCTTGTCAACAGAGCAGCCCTAAACTTTGGGGTGCCTGTGTCTTGCTGATTTTTAGTTTTCCCAATTTATACGCCCATGAGTGGAAGTGCCCTATGCTCTCCAAGCTGTGTTTTTTAGATGTTTCAGAACACACCGTGCACTTCTCCAGAGTGGCTGTTGGCAATTTACATCCCGCCCATCAGCGTAGCAAGGCTCCCATTTCTCCATGGCCGGTCCTGCATTTCTGGTTTGGACACTTTTTTCCGCATGGCCCTTTTGCCCGCTGGGAAGCGAGACTTCTTTGGAGCGCTGATTGGCCTTTCCAGGTTGCTTGGTTGGCCAAAAAGGGCGTATGCGTGTTTTCCTGAATATATTCAGGAAAAAACGCATACGCCCTTTTTGGCCAAGGGCATCATTGTCCACGTTTTGCCGCTTTTCATGTGCTTTCAAGGCGATTCGAATCTACCTCCTGAAATCTGTTTCCTGCAATTCTGCCTTGCTTTCAAAGCCTCTTCGTTGCCTTCCCTTAATATATTTGTGGACGAGAGGTATCATTTAAAACTCTGCAGGTTTGTGAATTGCAGTGCCCCTGAGCTCCATTTTTCAACTCGCTTTTTTGGGAGCTGGCCGCAAAAGCGCAGGATTGCTTCCGGCCCTCTTCTGGTTCTGGGGGGCAGGCTGAGCTTGTGCTTAATTCTTCTTCCTGATGGGAAAATAGAGTGACCTGTGCCTGTCCCAACACCTAGAGCTAGTCTCTCATTGGTTGCCCCTCTTCCCGTTCATCCTCAGGACAAATTGCAACCTGTACGGAACAGGAGGTTAAAGGTGCTGATTCTCCAAGGAGGGAGATGGCTAGTAAATCGGCTGGAATGGCAAACCCGAGCAAAGGAGATGAGAAATGAGGTGCGTTTTAGAAACCTTTCCCGATCACACGGTGTACCATCTTCTGGGTTTCTCATGCCTGTTTTCGACGTAGGAAGATGCCCTTGAACCTGGAGATTTGGGACCCATGGGATGGGTACCATGCAGTATTACTTGAAAGGGTCTGCATTGGCTCACCGAACCTCACCGAACCTCTCAGCCCCAAGAGTGTCCACCCTTATGTCTCAATCAGCTGTGGGTCTAGATATGGTCAATCCAGGTTGCATCACAGCCCCTGAACGAATTTTGTAAGAATTTCTCTCTCTTTCACTGTCTTTCTTTCACGGGTTTTGAAAAGTAATTTATTTTTATAATGGGGTTTAGCTGCTTTTCACGGCTGTGTTTATGCCGCTTTACACCCCCTTGACTCACTTACAGAGAGATATCAATACATAGGTTTGAAGATTCTTACTAGTCAGATATATTCTTGTGCGGTGAATAGGGGGTGTTGAGTCCAGTTCACTGAAAAAGGAATAGGTCTTCTCTCTTACATATTGGGTTTATGGAATGGTATCGGAGCTAATTTGAAACCCTTGTTTTATGCATCACCCCACCTCACCTTTCCCGTTCAGCAGCCATAGTGTGTTTCCTAAACGTGTGACTCTGTTCTGTTTTGTAATTCAGTTCAAGTGTAGCGGTTTTTACATTCCCTCTCTAAGTGATATCTTATGATAAGTGTCTTTTTCTGTGTGACTTATTTCACTTAGAATCGTCGTACCTAAATCCACTCATCGTGCTGCTACTAGCCTTATGACGTTGATTTCATGGCTGAGTGATATTCCATTGTACATGAGGACCCCAACTTCTTTATCCATTTTTCTCTTTCCTAGGATATTTAAGGTGTAATGAAGTGGGGGTTCTTGTCAACAGACCAGCCCTAAATTTTGGGTTGCCTGTGTCTTGCTGATTTTTAGTTTTCCCAATTTATACGCCCATGAGTGGAAGTGCCCTATGCTCTCCAAGCTGTGTTTTTTAGATGTTTCAGAACACACCGTACACTTCTCCAGAGTGGCTGTTGGCAATTTACATCCCGCCCATCAGCGTAGCAAGGCTCCCATTTCTCCATGGCCGGTCCTGCATTTCTGGTTTGGACACTTTTTTCCGCATGGCCCTTTTGCCCGCTGGGAAGCGAGACTTCTTTGGAGCGCTGATTGGCCTTTCCAGGTTGCTTGGTTGGCCAAAAAGGGCGTATGCGTTTTTTCCTGAATATATTCAGGAAAAAACGCATACGCCCTTTTTGGCCAAGGGCATCATTGTCCACGTTTTGCCGCTTTTCATGTGCTTTCAAGGCGATTCGAATCTACCTCCTGAAATCTGTTTCCTGCAATTCTGCCTTGCTTTCAAAGCCTCTTCGTTGCCTTCCCTTAATATATTTGTGGACGAGAGGTATCATTTAAAACTCTGCAGGTTTGTGAATTGCAGTGCCCCTGAGCTCCATTTTTCAACTCGCTTTTTTGGGAGCTGGCCGCAAAAGCGCAGGATTGCTTCAGGCCCTCTTCTGGTTCTGGGGGGCAGGCTGAGCTTGTGCTTAATTCTTCTTCCTGATGGGAAAATAGAGTGACCTGTGCCTGTCCCAACACCTAGAGCTAGTCTCTCATTGGTTCCCCCTCTTCCCGTTCATCCTCAGGACAAATTGCAACCTGTACGGAACAGGAGGTTAAAGGTGCTGATTCTCCAAGGAGGGAGATGGCTAGTAAATCGGCTGGAATGGCGAACCCGAGCAAAGGAGATGAGAAATGAGGTGCGTTTTAGAAACCTTTCCCGATCACACGGTGTACCATCTTCTGGGTTTCTCATGCCTGTTTTCGACGTAGGAAGATGCCCTTGAACCTGGAGATTTGGGACCCATGGGATGGGTACCATGCAGTATTACTTAAAAGGGTCTGCGTTGGCTCACCCAACCTCACCGAACCTCTCAGCCCCAAGAGTGTCCACCCTTATGTCTCAATCAGCTGTGGGTCTAGATATGGTCAATCCAGGTTGCATCACAGCCCCTGAACGAATTTTGTAAGAATTTCTCTCTCTTTCACTGCCTTTGTTTCACGGGTTTTGAAAAGTAATTTATTTTTATAATGGGGTTTAGCTGCTTTTCACGGCTGTGTTTATGCCGCTTTACACCCCCTTGACTCACTTACAGAGAGATATCAATACATAGGTTTGAAGATTCTTACTAGTCAGATATATTCTTGTGCGGTGAATAGGGGGTGTTGAGTCCAGTTCACTGAAAAAGGAATAGGTCTTGTCTCTTACATATTGGGTTTATGGAACGGTATCTGAGCTAATTTGAAACCCTTGTTTTATGCATCACCCCACCTCACCTTTCCCGTTCAGCAGCCATAGTGTGTTTCCTAAATGTGTGACTCTGTTCTGTTTTGCAATTCAGTTCAAGTGTAGCGGGTTTTACATTCCCTCTAGAAGTGATATCTTATGATAAGTGTCTTTTTCTGTGTGACTTATTTCACTTAGAATCGTCGTACCTAAATCCACTCATCGTGCTGCTACTAGCCTTATGACGTTGATTTCATGGCTGATTGATATTCCATTGTACATGAGGACCCCAACTTCTTTATCCATTTTTCTCTTTCCTAGGATATTTAAGGTGTAATGAAGTGGGGGTTCTTGTCAACAGAGCAGCCCTAAACTTTGGGGTGCCTGTGTCTTGCTGATTTTTAGTTTTCCCAATTTATACGCCCATGAGTGGAAGTGCCCTATGCTCTCCAAGCTGTGTTTTTTAGATGTTTCATAACACACCGTACACTTCTCCAGAGTGGCTGTTGGCAATTTACATCCCACCCATCAGCGTAGCAAGGCTCCCATTTCTCCATGGCCGGTCCTGCATTTCTGGTTTGGACACTTTTTTCCACATGGCCCTTTTGCCCGCTGGGAAGCGAGACTTCTTTGGAGCGCTGATTGGCCTTTCCAGGTTGCTTGGTTGGCCAAAAAGGGCGTATGCGTTTTTTCCTGAATATATTCAGGAAAAAACGCATACGCCCTTTTTGGCCAAGGGCATCATTGTCCACGTTTTGCCGCTTTTCATGTGCTTTCAAGGCGATTCGAATCTACCTCCTGAAATCTGTTTCCTGCAATTCTGCCTTGCTTTCAAAGCCTCTTCATTGCCTTCCCTTAATATATTTGTGGACGAGAGGTATCATTTAAAACTCTGCAGGTTTGTGAATTGCAGTGCCCCTGAGCTCCATTTTTCAACTCGCTTTTTTGGGAGCTGGCCGCCAAAGCGCAGGATTGCTTCAGGCCCTCTTCTGGTTCTGGGGGGCAGGCTGAGCTTGTGCTTAATTCTTCTTCCTGATGGGAAAATAGAGTGACCTGTGCCTGTCCCAACACCTAGAGCTAGTCTCTCATTGGTTCCCCCTCTTCCCGTTCATCCTCAGGACAAATTGCAACCTGTACGGAACAGGAGGTTAAAGGTGCTGATTCTCCAAGGAGGGAGATGGCTAGTAAATCGGCTGGAATGGCGAACCCGAGCAAAGGAGATGAGAAATGAGGTGCGTTTTAGAAACCTTTCCCGATCACACGGTGTACCATCTTCTGGGTTTCTCATGCCTGTTTTCGACGTAGGAAGATGCCCTTGAACCTGGAGATTTGGGACCCATGGGATGGGTACCATGCAGTATTACTTGAAAGGGTCTGCGTTGGCTCACCCAACCTCACCGAACCTCTCAGCCCCAAGAGTGTCCACCCTTATGTCTCAATCAGCTGTGGGTCTAGATATGGTCAATCCAGGTTGCATCACAGCCCCTGAACGAATTTTGTAAGAATTTCTCTCTCTTTCACTGCCTTTGTTTCACGGGTTTTGAAAAGTAATTTATTTTTATAATGGGGTTTAGCTGCTTTTCACGGCTGTGTTTATGCCGCTTTACACCCCCTTGACTCACTTACAGAGAGATATCAATACATAGGTTTGAAGATTCTTACTAATCAGATATATTCTTGTGCGCTGAATAGGGGGTGTTGAGTCCAGTTCACTAAAAAAGGAATAGGTCTTGTCTCTTACATATTGGGTTTATGGAACGGTATCTGAGCTAATTTGAAACCCTTGTTTTATGCATCACCCCACCTCACCTTTCCCGTTCAGCACCCATAGTGTGTTTTCTGAACGTGTGACTCTGTTCTGTTTTGTAATTCAGTTCAAGTGTAGCGGTTTTTACATTCCCTCTCTAAGTGATATCTTATGATAAGTGTCTTTTTCTGTGTGACTTATTTCACTTAGAATCGTCGTACCTAAATCCACTCATCGTGCTGCTACTAGCCTTATGACGTGGATTTCATGGCTGAGTGATATTCCATTGTACATGAGGACCACAACTTCTTTATCCATTTTTCTCTTTCCTAGGATATTTAAGGTGTAATGAAGTGGGGGTTCTTGTCAACAGAGCAGCCCTAAACTTTGGGGTGCCTGTGTCTTGCTGATTTTTAGTTTTCCCAATTTATACGCCCATGAGTGGAAGTGCCCTATGCTCTCCAAGCTGTGTTTTTTAGATGTTTCAGAACACACCGTACACTTCTCCAGAGTGGCTGTTGGCAATTTACATCCCACCCATCAGCGTAGCAAGGCTCCCATTTCTCCATGGCCGGTCCTGCATTTCTGGTTTGGACACTTTTTTCCGCATGACCCTTTTGCCCGCTGGGAAGCGAGACTTCTTTGGAGCACTGATTGGCCTTTCCAGGTTGCTTGGTTGGCCAAAAAGGGCGTATGCGTTTTTTCCTGAATATATTCAGGAAAAAACGCATACGCCCTTTTTGGCCAAGGGCATCATTGTCCACGTTTTGCCGCTTTTCATGTGCTTTCAAGGCGATTCGAATCTACCTCCTGAAATCTGTTTCCTGCAATTCTGCCTTGCTTTCAAAGCCTCTTCGTTGCCTTCCCTTAATATATTTGTGGACGAGAGGTATCATTTAAAACTCTGCAGGTTTGTGAATTGCAGTGCCCCTGAGCTCCATTTTTCAACTCGCTTTTTTGGGAGCTGGCCGCAAAAGCGCAGGATTGCTTCAGGCCCTCTTCTGGTTCTGGGGGGCAGGCTGAGCTTGTGCTTAATTCTTCTTCCTGATGGGAAAATAGAGTGACCTGTGCCTGTCCCAACACCTAGAGCTAGTCTCTCATTGGTTCCCCCTCTTCCCGTTCATCCTCAGGACAAATTGCAACCTGTACGGAACAGGAGGTTAAAGGTGCTGATTCTCCAAGGAGGGAGATGGCTAGTAAATCGGCTGGAATGGCGAACCCGAGCAAAGGAGATGAGAAATGAGGTGCGTTTTAGAAACCTTTCCCGATCACACGGTGTACCATCTTCTGGGTTTCTCATGCCTGTTTTCGACGTAGGAAGATGCCCTTGAACCTGGAGATTTGGGACCCATGGGATGGGTACCATGCAGTATTACTTAAAAGGGTCTGCGTTGGCTCACCCAACCTCACCGAACCTCTCAGCCCCAAGAGTGTCCACCCTTATGTCTCAATCAGCTGTGGGTCTAGATATGGTCAATCCAGGTTGCATCACAGCCCCTGAACGAATTTTGTAAGAATTTCTCTCTCTTTCACTGCCTTTGTTTCACGGGTTTTGAAAAGTAATTTATTTTTATAATGGGGTTTAGCTGCTTTTCACGGCTGTGTTTATGCCGCTTTACACCCCCTTGACTCACTTACAGAGAGATATCAATACATAGGTTTGAAGATTCTTACTAGTCAGATATATTCTTGTGCGGTGAATAGGGGGTGTTGAGTCCAGTTCACTGAAAAAGGAATAGGTCTTGTCTCTTACATATTGGGTTTATGGAACGGTATCTGAGCTAATTTGAAACCCTTGTTTTATGCATCACCCCACCTCACCTTTCCCGTTCAGCAGCCATAGTGTGTTTCCTAAATGTGTGACTCTGTTCTGTTTTGCAATTCAGTTCAAGTGTAGCGGGTTTTACATTCCCTCTAGAAGTGATATCTTATGATAAGTGTCTTTTTCTGTGTGACTTATTTCACTTAGAATCGTCGTACCTAAATCCACTCATCGTGCTGCTACTAGCCTTATGACGTTGATTTCATGGCTGATTGATATTCCATTGTACATGAGGACCCCAACTTCTTTATCCATTTTTCTCTTTCCTAGGATATTTAAGGTGTAATGAAGTGGGGGTTCTTGTCAACAGAGCAGCCCTAAACTTTGGGGTGCCTGTGTCTTGCTGATTTTTAGTTTTCCCAATTTATACGCCCATGAGTGGAAGTGCCCTATGCTCTCCAAGCTGTGTTTTTTAGATGTTTCATAACACACCGTACACTTCTCCAGAGTGGCTGTTGGCAATTTACATCCCACCCATCAGCGTAGCAAGGCTCCCATTTCTCCATGGCCGGTCCTGCATTTCTGGTTTGGACACTTTTTTCCACATGGCCCTTTTGCCCGCTGGGAAGCGAGACTTCTTTGGAGCGCTGATTGGCCTTTCCAGGTTGCTTGGTTGGCCAAAAAGGGCGTATGCGTTTTTTCCTGAATATATTCAGGAAAAAACGCATACGCCCTTTTTGGCCAAGGGCATCATTGTCCACGTTTTGCCGCTTTTCATGTGCTTTCAAGGCGATTCGAATCTACCTCCTGAAATCTGTTTCCTGCAATTCTGCCTTGCTTTCAAAGCCTCTTCATTGCCTTCCCTTAATATATTTGTGGACGAGAGGTATCATTTAAAACTCTGCAGGTTTGTGAATTGCAGTGCCCCTGAGCTCCATTTTTCAACTCGCTTTTTTGGGAGCTGGCCGCCAAAGCGCAGGATTGCTTCAGGCCCTCTTCTGGTTCTGGGGGGCAGGCTGAGCTTGTGCTTAATTCTTCTTCCTGATGGGAAAATAGAGTGACCTGTGCCTGTCCCAACACCTAGAGCTAGTCTCTCATTGGTTCCCCCTCTTCCCGTTCATCCTCAGGACAAATTGCAACCTGTACGGAACAGGAGGTTAAAGGTGCTGATTCTCCAAGGAGGGAGATGGCTAGTAAATCGGCTGGAATGGCGAACCCGAGCAAAGGAGATGAGAAATGAGGTGCGTTTTAGAAACCTTTCCCGATCACACGGTGTACCATCTTCTGGGTTTCTCATGCCTGTTTTCGACGTAGGAAGATGCCCTTGAACCTGGAGATTTGGGACCCATGGGATGGGTACCATGCAGTATTACTTGAAAGGGTCTGCGTTGGCTCACCCAACCTCACCGAACCTCTCAGCCCCAAGAGTGTCCACCCTTATGTCTCAATCAGCTGTGGGTCTAGATATGGTCAATCCAGGTTGCATCACAGCCCCTGAACGAATTTTGTAAGAATTTCTCTCTCTTTCACTGCCTTTGTTTCACGGGTTTTGAAAAGTAATTTATTTTTATAATGGGGTTTAGCTGCTTTTCACGGCTGTGTTTATGCCGCTTTACACCCCCTTGACTCACTTACAGAGAGATATCAATACATAGGTTTGAAGATTCTTACTAATCAGATATATTCTTGTGCGCTGAATAGGGGGTGTTGAGTCCAGTTCACTAAAAAAGGAATAGGTCTTGTCTCTTACATATTGGGTTTATGGAACGGTATCTGAGCTAATTTGAAACCCTTGTTTTATGCATCACCCCACCTCACCTTTCCCGTTCAGCACCCATAGTGTGTTTTCTGAACGTGTGACTCTGTTCTGTTTTGTAATTCAGTTCAAGTGTAGCGGTTTTTACATTCCCTCTCTAAGTGATATCTTATGATAAGTGTCTTTTTCTGTGTGACTTATTTCACTTAGAATCGTCGTACCTAAATCCACTCATCGTGCTGCTACTAGCCTTATGACGTGGATTTCATGGCTGAGTGATATTCCATTGTACATGAGGACCACAACTTCTTTATCCATTTTTCTCTTTCCTAGGATATTTAAGGTGTAATGAAGTGGGGGTTCTTGTCAACAGAGCAGCCCTAAACTTTGGGGTGCCTGTGTCTTGCTGATTTTTAGTTTTCCCAATTTATACGCCCATGAGTGGAAGTGCCCTATGCTCTCCAAGCTGTGTTTTTTAGATGTTTCAGAACACACCGTACACTTCTCCAGAGTGGCTGTTGGCAATTTACATCCCACCCATCAGCGTAGCAAGGCTCCCATTTCTCCATGGCCGGTCCTGCATTTCTGGTTTGGACACTTTTTTCCGCATGACCCTTTTGCCCGCTGGGAAGCGAGACTTCTTTGGAGCACTGATTGGCCTTTCCAGGTTGCTTGGTTGGCCAAAAAGGGCGTATGCGTTTTTTCCTGAATATATTCAGGAAAAAACGCATACGCCCTTTTTGGCCAAGGGCATCATTGTCCACGTTTTGCCGCTTTTCATGTGCTTTCAAGGCGATTCGAATCTACCTCCTGAAATCTGTTTCCTGCAATTCTGCCTTGCTTTCAAAGCCTCTTCGTTGCCTTCCCTTAATATATTTGTGGACGAGAGGTATCATTTAAAACTCTGCAGGTTTGTGAATTGCAGTGCCCCTGAGCTCCATTTTTCAACTCGCTTTTTTGGGAGCTGGCCGCAAAAGCGCAGGATTGCTTCAGGCCCTCTTCTGGTTCTGGGGGGCAGGCTGAGCTTGTGCTTAATTCTTCTTCCTGATGGGAAAATAGAGTGACCTGTGCCTGTCCCAACACCTAGAGCTAGTCTCTCATTGGTTCCCCCTCTTCCCGTTCATCCTCAGGACAAATTGCAACCTGTACGGAACAGGAGGTTAAAGGTGCTGATTCTCCAAGGAGGGAGATGGCTAGTAAATCGGCTGGAATGGCGAACCCGAGCAAAGGAGATGAGAAATGAGGTGCGTTTTAGAAACCTTTCCCGATCACACGGTGTACCATCTTCTGGGTTTCTCATGCCTGTTTTCGACGTAGGAAGATGCCCTTGAACCTGGAGATTTGGGACCCATGGGATGGGTACCATGCAGTATTACTTGAAAGGGTCTGCGTTGGCTCACCCAACCTCACCGAACCTCTCAGCCCCAAGAGTGTCCACCCTTATGTCTCAATCAGCTGTGGGTCTAGATATGGTCAATCCAGGTTGCATCACAGCCCCTGAACGAATTTTGTAAGAATTTCTCTCTCTTTCACTGCCTTTGTTTCACGGGTTTTGAAAAGTAATTTATTTTTATAATGGGGTTTAGCTGCTTTTCACGGCTGTGTTTATGCCGCTTTACACCCCCTTGACTCACTTACAGAGAGATATCAATACATAGGTTTGAAGATTCTTACTAGTCAGATATATTCTTGTGCGGTGAATAGGGGGTGTTGAGTCCAGTTCACTGAAAAAGGAATAGGTCTTGTCTCTTACATATTGGGTTTATGGAACGGTATCTGAGCTAATTTGAAACCCTTGTTTTATGCATCACCCCACCTCACCTTTCCCGTTCAGCAGCCATAGTGTGTTTTCTGAACGTGTGACTCTGTTCTGTTTTGTAATTCAGTTCAAGTGTAGCGGTTTTTACATTCCCTCTCTAAGTGATATCTTATGATAAGTGTCTTTTTCTGTGTGACTTATTTCACTTAGAATCGTCGTACCTAAATCCACTCATCGTGCTGCTACTAGCCTTATGACGTGGATTTCATGGCTGAGTGATATTCCATTGTACATGAGGACCACCACTTCTTTTTCCATTTTTCTCTTTCCTAGGATATTTAAGGTGTAATGAAGTGGGGGTTCTTGTCAACAGAGCAGCCCTAAACTTTGGGGTGCCTGTGTCTTGCTGATTTTTAGTTTTCCCAATTTATACGCCCATGAGTGGAAGTGCCCTATGCTCTCCAAGCTGTGTTTTTTAGATGTTTCAGAACACACCGTACACTTCTCCAGAGTGGCTGTTGGCAATTTACATCCCACCCATCAGCGTAGCAAGGCTCCCATTTCTCCATGGCCGGTCCTGCATTTCTGGTTTGGACACTTTTTTCCGCATGGCCCTTTTGCCCGCTGGGAAGCGAGACTTCTTTGGAGCGCTGATTGGCCTTTCCAGGTTGCTTGGTTGGCCAAAAAGGGCGTATGCGTTTTTTCCTGAATATATTCAGGAAAAAACGCATACGCCCTTTTTGGCCAAGGGCATCATTGTCCACGTTTTGCCGCTTTTCATGTGCTTTCAAGGCGATTCGAATCTACCTCCTGAAATCTGTTTCCTGCAATTCTGCCTTGCTTTCAAAGCCTCTTCGTTGCCTTCCCTTAATATATTTGTGGACGAGAGGTATCATTTAAAACTCTGCAGGTTTGTGAATTGCAGTGCCCCTGAGCTCCATTTTTCAACTCGCTTTTTTGGGAGCTGGCCGCAAAAGCGCAGGATTGCTTCAGGCCCTCTTCTCGTTCTGGGGGGCAGGCTGAGCTTGTGCTTAATTCTTCTTCCTGATGGGAAAATAGAGTGACCTGTGCCTGTCCCAACACCTAGAGCTAGTCTCTCATTGGTTCCCCCTCTTCAAGTTCATCCTCAGGACAAATTACAACCTGTACGGAACAGGAGGTTAAAGGTGCTGATTCTCCAAGGAGGGAGATGGCTAGTAAATCGGCTGGAATGGCGAACCCGAGCAAAGGAGATGAGAAATGAGGTGCGTTTTAGAAACCTTTCCCGATCACACGGTGTACCATCTTCTGGGTTTCTCATGCCTGTTTTCGACGTTGGAAGATGCCCTTGAACCTGGAGATTTGGGACCCATGGGATGGGTACCATGCAGTATTACTTGAAAGGGTCTGCGTTGGCTCACCCAACCTCACCGAACCTCTCAGCCCCAAGAGTGTCCACCCTTATGTCTCAATCAGCTGTGGGTCTAGATATGGTCAATCCAGGTTGCATCACAGCCCCTGAACGAATTTTGTAAGAATTTCTCTCTCTTTCACTGCCTTTGTTTCACGGGTTTTGAAAAGTAATTTATTTTTATAATGGGGTTTAGCTGCTTTTCACGGCTGTGTTTATGCCGCTTTACACCCCCTTGACTCACTTACAGAGAGATATCAATACATTTGAAGATTCTTACTAGTCAGATATATTCTTGTGCGGTGAATAGGGGGTGTTGAGTCCAGTTCACTGAAAAAGGAATAGGTCTTGTCTCTTACATATTGGGTTTATGGAACGGTATCTGAGCTAATTTGAAACCCTTGTTTTATGCATCACCCCACCTCACCTTTCCCGTTCAGCAGCCATAGTGTGTTTTCTGAACGTGTGACTCTGTTCTGTTTTGTAATTCAGTTCAAGTGTAGCGGTTTTTACATTCCCTCTCTAAGTGATATCTTATGATAAGTGTCTTTTTCTGTGTGACTTATTTCACTTAGAATCGTCGTACCTAAATCCACTCATCGTGCTGCTACTAGCCTTATGACGTGGATTTCATGGCTGAGTAATATTCCATTGTACATGAGGACCACCACTTCTTTATCCATTTTTCTCTTTCCCAGGATATTTAAGGTGTAATGAAGTGGGGGTTCTTGTCAACAGAGCAGCCCTAAAGTTTGGGGTGCCTGTGTCTTGCTGATTTTTAGTTTTCCCAATTTATACGCCCATGAGTGGAAGTGCCCTATGCTCTCCAAGCTGTGTTTTTTAGATGTTTCAGAACACACCGTACACTTCTCCAGAGTGGCTGTTGGCAATTTACATCCCACCCATCAGCGTAGCAAGGCTCCCATTTCTCCATGGCCGGTGCTGCATTTCTGGTTTGGACACTTTTTTCCGCATGGCCCTTTTGCCCGCTGGGAAGCGAGACTTCTTTGGAGCGCTGATTGGCCTTTCCAGGTTGCTTGGTTGGCCAAAAAGGGCGTATGCGTTTTTTCCTGAATATATTCAGGAAAAAACGCAAACGCCCTTTTTGGCCAAGGGCATCATTGTCCACGTTTTGCCGCTTTTCATGTGCTTTCAAGGCGATTCGAATCTACCTCCTGAAATCTGTTTCCTGCAATTCTGCCTTGCTTTCAAAGCCTCTTCGTTGCCTTCCCTTAATATATTTGTGGACGAGAGGTATCATTTAAAACTCTGCAGGTTTGTGAATTGCAGTGCCCCTGAGCTCCATTTTTCAACTCGCTTTTTTGGGAGCTGGCCGCAAAAGCGCAGGATTGCTTCAGGCCCTCTTCTGGTTCTGGGGGGCAGGCTGAGCTTGTGCTTAATTCTTCTTCCTGATGGGAAAATAGAGTGACCTGTGCCTGTCCCAACACCTAGAGCTAGTCTCTCATTGGTTCCCCCTCTTCCCGTTCATCCTCAGGACAAATTGCAACCTGTACGGAACAGGAGGTTAAAGGTGCTGATTCTCCAAGGAGGGAGATGGCTAGTAAATCGGCTGGAATGGCGAACCCGAGCAAAGGAGATGAGAAATGAGGTGCGTTTTAGAAACCTTTCCCGATCACACGGTGTACCATCTTCCGGGTTTCTCATGCCTGTTTTCGACGTAGGAAGATGCCCTTGAACCTGGAGATTTGGGACCCATGGGATGGGTACCATGCAGTATTACTTGAAAGGGTCTGCGTTGGCTCACCCAACCTCACCGAACCTCTCAGCCCCAAGAGTGTCCACCCTTATGTCTCAATCAGCTGTGGGTCTAGATATGGTCAATCCAGGTTGCATCACAGCCCCTGAACGAATTTTGTAAGAATTTCTCTCTCTTTCACTGCCTTTGTTTCACGGGTTTTGAAAAGTAATTTATTTTTATAATGGGGTTTAGCTGCTTTTCACGGCTGTGTTTATGCCGCTTTACACCCCCTTGACTCACTTACAGAGAGATATCAATACATAGGTTTGAAGATTCTTACTAGTCAGATATATTCTTGTGCGCTGAATAGGGGGTGTTGAGTCCAGTTCACTGAAAAAGGAATAGGTCTTGTCTCTTACATATTGGGTTTATGGAACGGTATCGGAGCTAATTTGAAACCCTTGTTTTATGCATCACCCCACCTCACCTTTCCCGTTCAGCAGCCATAGTGTGTTTTCTAAACGTGTGACTCTGTTCTGTTTTGTAATTCAGTTCAAGTGTAGCGGTTTTTACAGTCCCTCTCTAAGTGATATCTTATGATAAGTGTCTTTTTCTGTGTGACTTATTTCACTTAGAATCGTCGTACCTAAATCCACTCATCGTGCTGCTACTAGCCTTATGACGTGGATTTCATGGCTGAGTGATATTCCATTGTACATGAGGACCACCACTTCTTTATCCATTTTTCTCTTTCCTAGGATATTTAAGGTGTAATGAAGTGGGGGTTCTTGTCAACAGAGCAGCCCTAAAGTTTGGGGTGCCTGTGTCTTGCTGATTTTTAGTTTTCCCAATTTATACGCCCATGAGTGGAAGTGCCCTATGCTCTCCAAGCTGTGTTTTTTAGATGTTTCAGAACACACCGTGCACTTCTCCAGAGTGGCTGTTGGCAATTTACATCCCACCCATCAGCGTAGCAAGGCTCCCATTTCTCCATGGCCGGTCCTGCATTTCTGGTTTGGACACTTTTTTCCCCATGGCCCTTTTGCCCCCTGGGAAGCGAGACTTCTTTGGAGCGCTGATTGGCCTTTCCAGGTTGCTTGGTTGGCCAAAAAGGGCGTATGCGTTTTTTCCTGAATATATTCAGGAAAAAACGCATACGCCCTTTTTGGCCAAGGGCATCATTGTCCACGTTTTGCCGCTTTTCATGTGCTTTCAAGGCGATTCGAATCTACCTCCTGAAATCTGTTTCCTGCAATTCTGCCTTGCTTTCAAAGCCTCTTCGTTGCCTTCCCTTAATATATTTGTGGACGAGAGGTATCATTTAAAACTCTGCAGGTTTGTGAATTGCAGTGCCCCTGAGCTCCATTTTTCAACTCGCTTTTTTGGGAGCTGGCCGCCAAAGCGCAGGATTGCTTCAGGCCCTCTTCTGGTTCTGGGGGGCAGGCTGAGCTTGTGCTTAATTCTTCTTCCTGATGGGAAAATAGAGTGACCTGTGCCTGTCCCAACACCTAGAGCTAGTCTCTCATTGGTTCCCCCTCTTCCCGTTCATCCTCAGGACAAATTGCAACCTGTACGGAACAGGAGGTTAAAGGTGCTGATTCTCCAAGGAGGGAGATGGCTAGTAAATCGGCTGGAATGGCGAACCCGAGCAAAGGAGATGAGAAATGAGGTGCGTTTTAGAAACCTTTCCCGATCACACGGTGTACCATCTTCTGGGTTTCTCATGCCTGTTTTCGACGTAGGAAGATGCCCTTGAACCTGGAGATTTGGGACCCATGGGATGGGTACCATGCAGTATTACTTGAAAGGGTCTGCGTTGGCTCACCCAACCTCACCGAACCTCTCAGCCCCAAGAGTGTCCACCCTTATGTCTCAATCAGCTGTGGGTCTAGATATGGTCAATCCAGGTTGCATCACAGCCCCTGAACGAATTTTGTAAGAATTTCTCTCTCTTTCACTGCCTTTGTTTCACGGGTTTTGAAAAGTAATTTATTTTTATAATGGGGTTTAGCTGCTTTTCACGGCTGTGTTTATGCCGCTTTACACCCCCTTGACTCACTTACAGAGAGATATCAATACATAGGTTTGAAGATTCTTACTAGTCAGATATATTCTTGTGCGCTGAATAGGGGATGTTGAGTCCAGTTCACTGAAAAAGGAATAGGTCTTGTCTCTTACATATTGGGTTTATGGAACGGTATCTGAGCTAATTTGAAACCCTTGTTTTATGCATCACCCCACCTCACCTTTCCCGTTCAGCAGCCATAGTGTGTTTTCTAAACGTGTGACTCTGTTCTGTTTTGTAATTCAGTTCAAATGTAGCGGTTTTTACATTCCCTCTCTAAGTGATATCTTATGATAAGTGTCTTTTTCTGTGTGACTTATTTCACTTAGAATCGTCGTACCTAAATCCACTCATCGTGCTGCTACTAGCCTTATGACGTGGATTTCATGGCTGAGTGATATTCCATTGTACATGAGGACCACCACTTCTTTATCCATTTTTCTCTTTCCTAGGATATTTAAGGTGTAATGAAGTGGGGGTTCTTGTCAACAGAGCAGCCCTAAAGTTTGGGGTGCCTGTGTCTTGCTGATTTTTAGTTTTCCCAATTTATACGCCCATGAGTGGAAGTGCCCTATGCTCTCCAAGCTGTGTTTTTTAGATGTTTCAGAACACACCGTGCACTTCTCCAGAGTGGCTGTTGGCAATTTACATCCCACCCATCAGCGTAGCAAGGCTCCCATTTCTCCATGGCCGGTCCTGCATTTCTGGTTTGGACACTTTTTTCCCCATGGCCCTTTTGCCCGCTGGGAAGCGAGACTTCTTTGGAGCGCTGATTGGCCTTTCCAGGTTGCTTGGTTGGCCAAAAAGGGCGTATGCGTTTTTTCCTGAATATATTCAGGAAAAAACGCATACGCCCTTTTTGGCCAAGGGCATCATTGTCCACGTTTTGCCGCTTTTCATGTGCTTTCAAGGCGATTCGAATCTACCTCCTGAAATCTGTTTCCTGCAATTCTGCCTTGCTTTCAAAGCCTCTTCGTTGCCTTCCCTTAATATATTTGTGGACGAGAGGTATCATTTAAAACTCTGCAGGTTTGTGAATTGCAGTGCCCCTGAGCTCCATTTTTCAACTCGCTTTTTTGGGAGCTGGCCGCCAAAGCGCAGGATTGCTTCAGGCCCTCTTCTCGTTCTGGGGGGCAGGCTGAGCTTGTGCTTAATTCTTCTTCCTGATGGGAAAATAGAGTGACCTGTGCCTGTCCCAACACCTAGAGCTAGTCTCTCATTGGTTCCCCCTCTTCCCGTTCATCCTCAGGACAAATTGCAACCTGTACGGAACAGGAGGTTAAAGGTGCTGATTCTCCAAGGAGGGAGATGGCTAGTAAATCGGCTGGAATGGCGAACCCGAGCAAAGGAGATGAGAAATGAGGTGCGTTTTAGAAACCTTTCCCGATCACACGGTGTACCATCTTCTGGGTTTCTCATGCCTGTTTTCGACGTAGGAAGATGCCCTTGAACCTGGAGATTTGGGACCCATGGGATGGGTACCATGCAGTATTACTTGAAAGGGTCTGCGTTGGCTCACCCAACCTCACCGAACCTCTCAGCCCCAAGAGTGTCCACCCTTATGTCTCAATCAGCTGTGGGTCTAGATATGGTCAATCCAGGTTGCATCACAGCCCCTGAACGAATTTTGTAAGAATTTCTCTCTCTTTCACTGCCTTTGTTTCACGGGTTTTGAAAAGTAATTTATTTTTATAATGGGGTTTAGCTGCTTTTCACGGCTGTGTTTATGCCGCTTTACACCCCCTTGACTCACTTACAGAGAGATATCAATACATAGGTTTGAAGATTCTTACTAGTCAGATATATTCTTGTGCGCTGAATAGGGGGTGTTGAGTCCAGTTCACTGAAAAAGGAATAGGTCTTGTCTCTTACATATTGGGTTTATGGAACGGTATCGGAGCTAATTTGAAACCCTTGTTTTATGCATCACCCCACCTCACCTTTCCCGTTCAGCAGCCATAGTGTGTTTTCTAAACGTGTGACTCTGTTCTGTTTTGTAATTCAGTTCAAGTGTAGCGGTTTTTACATTCCCTCTCTAAGTGATATCTTATGATAAGTGTCTTTTTCTGTGTGACTTATTTCACTTAGAATCGTCGTACCTAAATCCACTCATCGTGCTGCTACTAGCCTTATGACGTGGATTTCATGGCTGAGTGATATTCCATTGTACATGAGGACCACCACTTCTTTATCCATTTTTCTCTTTC
Source organism: Balaenoptera acutorostrata (assembly GCF_949987535.1). Classification (NCBI taxonomy): domain Eukaryota; kingdom Metazoa; phylum Chordata; class Mammalia; order Artiodactyla; family Balaenopteridae; genus Balaenoptera; species Balaenoptera acutorostrata. The sequence continues at coordinate 37,403 of NW_026646106.1, read as the reverse complement.
CTAGGATATTTAAGGTGTAATGAAGTGGGGGTTCTTGTCAACAGAGCAGCCCTAAAGTTTGGGGTGCCTGTGTCTTGCTGATTTTTAGTTTTCCCAATTTATACGCCCATGAGTGGAAGTGCCCTATGCTCTCCAAGCTGTGTTTTTTAGATGTTTCAGAACACACCGTGCACTTCTCCAGAGTGGCTGTTGGCAATTTACATCCCACCCATCAGCGTAGCAAGGCTCCCATTTCTCCATGGCCGGTCCTGCATTTCTGGTTTGGACACTTTTTTCCCCATGGCCCTTTTGCCCGCTGGGAAGCGAGACTTCTTTGGAGCGCTGATTGGCCTTTCCAGGTTGCTTGGTTGGCCAAAAAGGGCGTATGCGTTTTTTCCTGAATATATTCAGGAAAAAACGCATACGCCCTTTTTGGCCAAGGGCATCATTGTCCACGTTTTGCCGCTTTTCATGTGCTTTCAAGGCGATTCGAATCTACCTCCTGAAATCTGTTTCCTGCAATTCTGCCTTGCTTTCAAAGCCTCTTCGTTGCCTTCCCTTAATATATTTGTGGACGAGAGGTATCATTTAAAACTCTGCAGGTTTGTGAATTGCAGTGCCCCTGAGCTCCATTTTTCAACTCGCTTTTTTGGGAGCTGGCCACAAAAGCGCAGGATTGCTTCAGGCCCTCTTCTGGTTCTGGGGGGCAGGCTGAGCTTGTGCTTAATTCTTCTTCCTGATGGGAAAATAGAGTGACCTGTGCCTGTCCCAACACCTAGAGCTAGTCTCTCATTGGTTCCCCCTCTTCCCGTTCATCCTCAGGACAAATTGCAACCTGTACGGAACAGGAGGTTAAAGGTGCTGATTCTCCAAGGAGGGAGATGGCTAGTAAATCGGCTGGAATGGCGAACCCGAGCAAAGGAGATGAGAAATGAGGTGCGTTTTAGAAACCTTTCCCGATCACACGGTGTACCATCTTCTGGGTTTCTCATGCCTGTTTTCGACGTAGGAAGATGCCCTTGAACCTGGAGATTTGGGACCCATGGGATGGGTACCATGCAGTATTACTTGAAAGGGTCTGCGTTGGCTCACCCAACCTCACCGAACCTCTCAGCCCTAAGAGTGTCCACCCTTATGTCTCAATCAGCTGTGGGTCTAGATATGGTCAATCCAGGTTGCATCACAGCCCCTGAACGAATTTTGTAAGAATTTCTCTCTCTTTCACTGCCTTTGTTTCACGGGTTTTGAAAAGTAATTTATTTTTATAATGGGGTTTAGCTGCTTTTCACGGCTGTGTTTATGCCGCTTTACACCCCCTTGACTCACTTACAGAGAGATATCAATACATAGGTTTGAAGATTCTTACTAGTCAGATATATTCTTGTGCGCTGAATAGGGGGTGTTGAGTCCAGTTCACTGAAAAAGGAATAGGTCTTGTCTCTTACATATTGGGTTTATGGAACGGTATCGGAGCTAATTTGAAACCCTTGTTTTATGCATCACCCCACCTCACCTTTCCCGTTCAGCAGCCATAGTGTGTTTTCTGAACGTGTGACTCTGTTCTGTTTTGTAATTCAGTTCAAGTGTAGCGGTTTTTACATTCCCTCTCTAAGTGATATCTTATGATAAGTGTCTTTTTCTGTGTGACTTATTTCACTTAGAATCGTCGTACCTAAATCCACTCATCGTGTTGCTACTAGCCTTATGACGTGGATTTCATGGCTGAGTGATATTCCATTGTACATGAGGACCACCACTTCTTTATCCATTTTTCTCTTTCCTAGGATATTTAAGGTGTAATGAAGTGGGGGTTCTTGTCAACAGAGCAGCCCTAAAGTTTGGGGTGCCTGTGTCTTGCTGATTTATAGTTTTCCCAATTTATACGCCCATGAGTGGAAGTGCCCTATGCTCTCCAAGCTGTGTTTTTTAGATGTTTCAGAACACACCGTACACTTCTCCAGAGTGGCTGTTGGCAATTTACATCCCACCCATCAGCGTAGCAAGGCTCCCATTTCTCCATGGCCGGTCCTGCATTTCTGGTTTGGACACTTTTTTCCGCATGGCCCTTTTGCCCGCTGGGAAGCGAGACTTCTTTGAGGCGCTGATTGGCCTTTCCAGGTTGCTTGGTTGGCCAAAAAGGGCGTATGCGTTTTTTCCTGAATATATTCAGGAAAAAACGCATACGCCCTTTTTGGCCAAGGGCATCATTGTCCACGTTTTGCCGCTTTTCATGTGCTTTCAAGGCGATTCGAATCTACCTCCTGAAATCTGTTTCCTGCAATTCTGCCTTGCTTTCAAAGCCTCTTCGTTGCCTTCCCTTAATATATTTGTGGACGAGAGGTATCATTTAAAACTCTGCAGGTTTGTGAATTGCAGTGCCCCTGAGCTCCATTTTTCAACTCGCTTTTTTGGGAGCTGGCCGCCAAAGCGCAGGATTGCTTCAGGCCCTCTTCTCGTTCTGGGGGGCAGGCTGAGCTTGTGCTTAATTCTTCTTCCTGATGGGAAAATAGAGTGACCTGTGCCTGTCCCAACACCTAGAGCTAGTCTCTCATTGGTTCCCCCTCTTCCCGTTCATCCTCAGGACAAATTGCAACCTGTACGGAACAGGAGGTTAAAGGTGCTGATTCTCCAAGGAGGGAGATGGCTAGTAAATCGGCTGGAATGGCGAACCCGAGCAAAGGAGATGAGAAATGAGGTGCGTTTTAGAAACCTTTCCCGATCACACGGTGTACCATCTTCTGGGTTTCTCATGCCTGTTTTCGACGTAGGAAGATGCCCTTGAACCTGGAGATTTGGGACCCATGGGATGGGTACCATGCAGTATTACTTGAAAGGGTCTGCGTTGGCTCACCCAACCTCACCGAACCTCTCAGCCCCAAGAGTGTCCACCCTTATGTCTCAATCAGCTGTGGGTCTAGATATGGTCAATCCAGGTTGCATCACAGCCCCTGAACGAATTTTGTCAGAATTTCTCTCTCTTTCACTGCCTTTGTTTCACGGGTTTTGAAAAGTAATTTATTTTTATAATGGGGTTTAGCTGCTTTTCACGGCTGTGTTTATGCCGCTTTACACCCCCTTGACTCACTTACAGATGGATATCAATACATGGGTTTGAAGATTCTTACTAGTCAGATATATTCTTGTGCGGTGAATATGGGGTGTTGAGTCCAGTTCACTGAAAAAGGAATAGGTCTTGTCTCTTACATATTGGGTTTATGGAACGGTATCTGAGCTAATTTGAAACCCTTGTTTTATGCATCACCCCACCTCACCTTTCCCGTTCAGCAGCCATAGTGTGTTTTCTGAACGTGTGACTCTGTTCTGTTTTGTAATTCAGTTCAAGTGTAGCGGTTTTTACATTCCCTCTCTAAGTGATATCTTATGATAAGTGTCTTTTTCTGTGTGACTTATTTCACTTAGAATCGTCGTACCTAAATCCACTCATCGTGCTGCTACTAACCTTATGACGTGGATTTCATGGCTGAGTGATATTCCATTGTACATGAGGACCACCACTTCTTTATCCATTTTTCTCTTTCCTAGGATATTTAAGGTGTAATGAAGTGGGGGTTCTTGTCAACAGAGCAGCCCTAAACTTTGGGGTGCCTGTGTCTTGCTGATTTTTAGTTTTCCCAATTTATACGCCCATGAGTGGAAGTGCCCTATGCTCTCCAAGCTGTGTTTTTTAGATGTTTCAGAACACACCGTGCACTTCTCCAGAGTGGCTGTTGGCAATTTACATCCCACCCATCAGCGTAGCAAGGCTCCCATTTCTCCATGGCCGGTCCTGCATTTCTGGTTTGGACACTTTTTTCCCCATGGCCCTTTTGCCCGCTGGGAAGCGAGACTTCTTTGGAGCGCTGATTGGCCTTTCCAGGTTGCTTGGTTGGCCAAAAAGGGCGTATGCGTTTTTTCCTGAATATATTCAGGAAAAAACGCATACGCCCTTTTTGGCCAAGGGCATCATTGTCCACGTTTTGCCACTTTTCATGTGCTTTCAAGGCGATTCGAATCTACCTCCTGAAATCTGTTTCCTGCAATTCTGCCTTGCTTTCAAAGCCTCTTCGTTGCCTTCCCTTAATATATTTGTGGACGAGAGGTATCATTTAAAACTCTGCAGGTTTGTGAATTGCAGTGCCCCTGAGCTCCATTTTTCAACTCGCTTTTTTGGGAGCTGGCTGCAAAAGTGCAGGATTGCTTCAGGCCCTCTTCTGGTTCTGGGGGGCAGGCTGAGCTTGTGCTTAATTCTTCTTCCTGATGGGAAAATAGAGTGACCTGTGCCTGTCCCAACACCTAGAGCTAGTCTCTCATTGGTTCCCCCTCTTCCCGTTCATCCTCAGGACAAATTGCAACCTGTACGGAACAGGAGGTTAAAGGTGCTGATTCTCCAAGGAGGGAGATGGCTAGTAAATCGGCTGGAATGGCGAACCCGAGCAAAGGAGATGAGAAATGAGGTGCGTTTTAGAAACCTTTCCCGATCACACGGTGTACCATCTTCTGGGTTTCTCATGCCTGTTTTCGACGTAGGAAGATGCCCTTGAACCTGGAGATTTGGGACCCATGGGATGGGTACCATGCAGTATTACTTGAAAGGGTCTGCGTTGGCTCACCCAACCTCACCGAACCTCTCAGCCCCAAGAGTGTCCACCCTTATGTCTCAATCAGCTGTGGGTCTAGATATGGTCAATCCAGGTTGCATCACAGCCCCTGAACGAATTTTGTAAGAATTTCTCTCTCTTTCACTGCCTTTGTTTCACGGGTTTTGAAAAGTAATTTATTTTTATAATGGGGTTTAGCTGCTTTTCACGGCTGTGTTTATGCCGCTTTACACCCCCTTGACTCACTTACAGAGAGATATCAATACATAGGTTTGAAGATTCTTACTAGTCAGATATATTCTTGTGCGGTGAATAGGGGGTGTTGAGTCCAGTTCACTGAAAAAGGAATAGGTCTTGTCTCTTACATATTGGGTTTATGGAACGGTATCGGAGCTAATTTGAAACCCTTGTTTTATGCATCACCCCACCTCACCTTTCCCGTTCAGCAGCCATAGTGTGTTTCCTAAATGTGTGACTCTGTTCTGTTTTGTAATTCAGTTCAAGTGTAGCGGTTTTTACATTCCCTCTCTAAGTGATATCTTATGATAAGTGTCTTTTTCTGTGTGACTTATTTCACTTAGAATCGTCGTACCTAAATCCACTCATCGTGCTGCTACTAGCCTTATGACGTGGATTTCATGGCTGAGTGATATTCCATTGTACATGAGGACCACCACTTCTTTATCCATTTTTCTCTTTCCTAGGATATTTAAGGTGTAATGAAGTGGGGGTTCTTGTCAACAGAGCAGCCCTAAAGTTTGGGGTGCCTGTGTCTTGCTGATTTTTAGTTTTCCCAATTTATACGCCCATGAGTGGAAGTGCCCTATGCTCTCCAAGCTGTGTTTTTTAGATGTTTCAGAACACACCGTACACTTCTCCAGAGTGGCTGTTGGCAATTTACATCCCACCCATCAGCGTAGCAAGGCTCCCATTTCTCCATGGCCGGTCCTGCATTTCTGGTTTGGACACTTTTTTCCGCATGGCCCTTTTGCCCGCTGGGAAGCGAGACTTCTTTGGAGCGCTGATTGGCCTTTCCAGGTTGCTTGGTTGGCCAAAAAGGGCGTATGCGTTTTTTCCTGAATATATTCAGGAAAAAAACGCATACGCCCTTTTTGGCCAAGGGCATCATTGTCCACGTTTTGCCGCTTTTCATGTGCTTTCAAGGCGATTCGAATCTACCTCCTGAAATCTGTTTCCTGCAATTCTGCCTTGCTTTCAAAGCCTCTTCGTTGCCTTCCCTTAGTATATTTGTGGACGAGAGGTATCATTTAAAACTCTGCAGGTTTGTGAATTGCAGTGCCCCTGAGCTCCATTTTTCAACTCGCTTTTTTGGGAGCTGGCCGCAAAAGCGCAGGATTGCTTCAGGCCCTCTTCTGGTTCTGGGGGGGCAGGCTGAGCTTGTGCTTAATTCTTCTTCCTGATGGGAAAATAGAGTGACCTGTGCCTGTCCCAACACCTAGAGCTAGTCTCTCATTGGTTCCCCCTCTTCCCGTTCATCCTCAGGACAAATTGCAACCCTGTACGGAACAGGAGGTTAAAGGTGCTGATTCTCCAAGGAGGGAGATGGCTAGTAAATCGGCTGGAATGGCGAACCCGAGCAAAGGAGATGAGAAATGAGGTGCGTTTTAGAAACCTTTCCCGATCACACGGTGTACCATCTTCTGGGTTTCTCATGCCTGTTTTCGACGTAGGAAGATGCCCTTGAACCTGGAGATTTGGGACCCATGGGATGGGTACCATGCAGTATTACTTGAAAGGGTCTGCGTTGGCTCACCCAACCTCACCGAACCTCTCAGCCCCAAGAGTGTCCACCCTTATGTCTCAATCAGCTGTGGGTCTAGATATGGTCAATCCAGGTTGCATCACAGCCCCTGAACGAATTTTGTCAGAATTTCTCTCTCTTTCACTGCCTTTGTTTCACGGGTTTTGAAAAGTAATTTATTTTTATAATGGGGTTTAGCTGCTTTTCACGGCTGTGTTTATGCCGCTTTACACCCCCTTGACTCACTTACAGAGAGATATCAATACATGGGTTTGAAGATTCTTACTAGTCAGATATATTCTTGTGCGGTGAATATGGGGTGTTGAGTCCAGTTCACTGAAAAAGGAATAGGTCTTGTCTCTTACATATTGGGTTTATGGAACGGTATCTGAGCTAATTTGAAACCCTTGTTTTATGCATCACCCCCACCTCACCTTTCCCGTTCAGCAGCCATAGTGTGTTTTCTGAACGTGTGACTCTGTTCTGTTTTGTAATTCAGTTCAAGTGTAGCGGTTTTTACATTCCCTCTCTAAGTGATATCTTATGATAAGTGTCCTTTTTCTGTGTGACTTATTTCACTTAGAATCGTCGTACCTAAATCCACTCATCGTGCTGCTACTAACCTTATGACGTGGATTTCATGGCTGAGTGATATTCCATTGTACATGAGGACCACCACTTCTTTATCCATTTTTCTCTTTCCTAGGATATTTAAGGTGTAATGAAGTGGGGGTTCTTGTCAACAGAGCAGCCCTAAACTTTGGGTTGCCTGTGTCTTGCTGATTTTTAGTTTTTCCCAATTTATACGCCCATGAGTGGAAGTGCCCTATGCTCTCCAAGCTGTGTTTTTTAGATGTTTCAGAACACACCGTGCACTTCTCCAGAGTGGCTGTTGGCAATTTACATCCCACCCATCAGCGTAGCAAGGCTCCCATTTCTCCATGGCCGGTCCTGCATTTCTGGTTTGGACACTTTTTTCCCCATGGCCCTTTTGCCCGCTGGGAAGCGAGACTTCTTTGGAGCGCTGATTGGCCTTTCCAGGTTGCTTGGTTGGCCAAAAAGGGCGTATGCGTTTTTTCCTGAATATATTCAGGAAAAAACGCATACGCCCTTTTTGGCCAAGGGCATCATTGTCCACGTTTTGCCACTTTTCATGTGCTTTCAAGGCGATTCGAATCTACCTCCTGAAATCTGTTTCCTGCAATTCTGCCTTGCTTTCAAAGCCTCTTCGTTGCCTTCCCTTAATATATTTGTGGACGAGAGGTATCATTTAAAACTCTGCAGGTTTGTGAATTGCAGTGCCCCTGAGCTCCATTTTTCAACTCGCTTTTTTGGGAGCTGGCTGCAAAAGTGCAGGATTGCTTCAGGCCCTCTTCTGGTTCTGGGGGGCAGGCTGAGCTTGTGCTTAATTCTTCTTCCTGATGGGAAAATAGAGTGACCTGTGCCTGTCCCAACACCTAGAGCTAGTCTCTCATTGGTTCCCCCTCTTCCCGTTCATCCTCAGGACAAATTGCAACCTGTACGGAACAGGAGGTTAAAGGTGCTGATTCTCCAAGGAGGGAGATGGCTAGTAAATCGGCTGGAATGGCGAACCCGAGCAAAGGAGATGAGAAATGAGGTGCGTTTTAGAAACCTTTCCCGATCACACGGTGTACCATCTTCTGGGTTTCTCATGCCTGTTTTCGACGTAGGAAGATGCCCTTGAACCTGGAGATTTGGGACCCATGGGATGGGTACCATGCAGTATTACTTGAAAGGGTCTGCGTTGGCTCACCCAACCTCACCGAACCTCTCAGCCCCAAGAGTGTCCACCCTTATGTCTCAATCAGCTGTGGGTCTAGATATGGTCAATCCAGGTTGCATCACAGCCCCTGAACGAATTTTGTAAGAATTTCTCTCTCTTTCACTGCCTTTGTTTCACGGGTTTTGAAAAGTAATTTATTTTTATAATGGGGTTTAGCTGCTTTTCACGGCTGTGTTTATGCCGCTTTACACCCCCTTGACTCACTTACAGAGAGATATCAATACATAGGTTTGAAGATTCTTACTAGTCAGATATATTCTTGTGCGGTGAATAGGGGGTGTTGAGTCCAGTTCACTGAAAAAGGAATAGGTCTTGTCTCTTACATATTGGGTTTATGGAACGGTATCGGAGCTAATTTGAAACCCTTGTTTTATGCATCACCCCACCTCACCTTTCCCGTTCAGCAGCCATAGTGTGTTTCCTAAATGTGTGACTCTGTTCTGTTTTGTAATTCAGTTCAAGTGTAGCGGTTTTTACATTCCCTCTCTAAGTGATATCTTATGATAAGTGTCTTTTTCTGTGTGACTTATTTCACTTAGAATCGTCGTACCTAAATCCACTCATCGTGCTGCTACTAGCCTTATGACGTGGATTTCATGGCTGAGTGATATTCCATTGTACATGAGGACCACCACTTCTTTATCCATTTTTCTCTTTCCTAGGATATTTAAGGTGTAATGAAGTGGGGGTTCTTGTCAACAGAGCAGCCCTAAAGTTTGGGGTGCCTGTGTCTTGCTGATTTTTAGTTTTCCCAATTTATACGCCCATGAGTGGAAGTGCCCTATGCTCTCCAAGCTGTGTTTTTTAGATGTTTCAGAACACACCGTACACTTCTCCAGAGTGGCTGTTGGCAATTTACATCCCACCCATCAGCGTAGCAAGGCTCCCATTTCTCCATGGCCGGTCCTGCATTTCTGGTTTGGACACTTTTTTCCGCATGGCCCTTTTGCCCGCTGGGAAGCGAGACTTCTTTGGAGCGCTGATTGGCCTTTCCAGGTTGCTTGGTTGGCCAAAAAGGGCGTATGCGTTTTTTCCTGAATATATTCAGGAAAAAACGCATACGCCCTTTTTGGCCAAGGGCATCATTGTCCACGTTTTGCCGCTTTTCATGTGCTTTCAAGGCGATTCGAATCTACCTCCTGAAATCTGTTTCCTGCAATTCTGCCTTGCTTTCAAAGCCTCTTCGTTGCCTTCCCTTAATATATTTGTGGACGAGAGGTATCATTTAAAACTCTGCAGGTTTGTGAATTGCAGTGCCCCTGAGCTCCATTTTTCAACTCGCTTTTTTGGGAGCTGGCCGCAAAAGCGCAGGATTGCTTCAGGCCCTCTTCTGGTTCTGGGGGGCAGGCTGAGCTTGTGCTTAATTCTTCTTCCTGATGGGAAAATAGAGTGACCTGTGCCTGTCCCAACACCTAGAGCTAGTCTCTCATTGGTTCCCCCTCTTCCCGTTCATCCTCAGGACAAATTGCAACCTGTACGGAACAGGAGGTTAAAGGTGCTGATTCTCCAAGGAGGGAGATGGCTAGTAAATCGGCTGGAATGGCGAACCCGAGCAAAGGAGATGAGAAATGAGGTGCGTTTTAGAAACCTTTCCCGATCACACGGTGTACCATCTTCTGGGTTTCTCATGCCTGTTTTCGACGTAGGAAGATGCCCTTGAACCTGGAGATTTGGGACCCATGGGATGGGTACCATGCAGTATTACTTGAAAGGGTCTGCGTTGGCTCACCCAACCTCACCGAACCTCTCAGCCCTAAGAGTGTCCACCCTTATGTCTCAATCAGCTGTGGGTCTAGATATGGTCAATCCAGGTTGCATCACAGCCCCTGAACGAATTTTGTAAGAATTTCTCTCTCTTTCACTGCCTTTGTTTCACGGGTTTTGAAAAGTAATTTATTTTTATAATGGGGTTTAGCTGCTTTTCACGGCTGTGTTTATGCCGCTTTACACCCCCTTGACTCACTTACAGAGAGATATCAATACATAGGTTTGAAGATTCTTACTAGTCAGATATATTCTTGTGCGCTGAATAGGGGGTGTTGAGTCCAGTTCACTGAAAAAGGAATAGGTCTTGTCTCTTACATATTGGGTTTATGGAACGGTATCGGAGCTAATTTGAAACCCTTGTTTTATGCATCACCCCACCTCACCTTTCCCGTTCAGCAGCCATAGTGTGTTTTCTGAACGTGTGACTCTGTTCTGTTTTGTAATTCAGTTCAAGTGTAGCGGTTTTTACATTCCCTCTCTAAGTGATATCTTATGATAAGTGTCTTTTTCTGTGTGACTTATTTCACTTAGAATCGTCGTACCTAAATCCACTCATCGTGTTGCTACTAGCCTTATGACGTGGATTTCATGGCTGAGTGATATTCCATTGTACATGAGGACCACCACTTCTATATCCATTTTTCGCTTTCCTAGGATATTTAAGGTGTAATTAAGTGGGGGTTCTTGTCAACAGAGCAGCCCTAAAGTTTGGGGTGCCTGTGTCTTGCTGATTTTTAGTTTTCCCAATTTATACGCCCATGAGTGGAAGTGCCCTATGCTCTCCAAGCTGTGTTTTTTAGATGTTTCAGAACACACCGTACACTTCTCCAGAGTGGCTGTTGGCAATTTACATCCCACCCATCAGCGTAGCAAGGCTCCCATTTCTCCATGGCCGGTCCTGCATTTCTGGTTTGGACACTTTTTTCCGCATGGCCCTTTTGCCCGCTGGGAAGCGAGACTTCTTTGGAGCGCTGATTGGCCTTTCCAGGTTGCTTGGTTGGCCAAAAAGGGCGTATGCGTTTTTTCCTGAATATATTCAGGAAAAAACGCATACGCCCTTTTTGGCCAAGGGCATCATTGTCCACGTTTTGCCGCTTTTCATGTGCTTTCAAGGCGATTCGAATCTACCTCCTGAAATCTGTTTCCTGCAATTCTGCCTTGCTTTCAAAGCCTCTTCGTTGCCTTCCCTTAATATATTTGTGGACGAGAGGTATCATTTAAAACTCTGCAGGTTTGTGAATTGCAGTGCCCCTGAGCTCCATTTTTCAACTCGCTTTTTTGGGAGCTGGCCGCAAAAGCGCAGGATTGCTTCAGGCCCTCTTCTGGTTCTGGGGGGCAGGCTGAGCTTGTGCTTAATTCTTCTTCCTGATGGGAAAATAGAGTGACCTGTGCCTGTCCCAACACCTAGAGCTAGTCTCTCATTGGTTCCCCCTCTTCCCGTTCATTCTCAGGACAAATTGCAACCTGTACGGAACAGGAGGTTAAAGGTGCTGATTCTCCAAGGAGGGAGATGGCTAGTAAATCGGCTGGAATGGCGAACCCGAGCAAAGGAGATGAGAAATGAGGTGCGTTTTAGAAACCTTTCCCGATCACACGGTGTACCATCTTCTGGGTTTCTCATGCCTGTTTTCGACGTAGGAAGATGCCCTTGAACCTGGAGATTTGGGACCCATGGGATGGGTACCATGCAGTGTTACTTGAAAGGGTCTGCGTTGGCTCACCCAACCTCACCGAACCTCTCAGCCCCAAGAGTGTCCACCCTTATGTCTCAATCAGCTGTGGGTCTAGATATGGTCAATCCAGGTTGCATCACAGCCCCTGAACGAATTTTGTCAGAATTTCTCTCTCTTTCACTGCCTTTGTTTCACGGGTTTTGAAAAGTAATTTATTTTTATAATGGGGTTTAGCTGCTTTTCACGGCTGTGTTTATGCCGCTTTACACCCCCTTGACTCACTTACAGAGAGATATCAATACATGGGTTTGAAGATTCTTACTAGTCAGATATATTCTTGTGCAGTGAATATGGGGTGTTGAGTCCAGTTCACTGAAAAAGGAATAGGTCTTGTCTCTTACATATTGGGTTTATGGAACGGTATCTGAGCTAATTTGAAACCCTTGTTTTATGCATCACCCCACCTCACCTTTCCCGTTCAGCAGCCATAGTGTGTTTTCTGAACGTGTGACTCTGTTCTGTTTTGTAATTCAGTTCAAGTGTAGCGGTTTTTACATTCCCTCTCTAAGTGATATCTTATGATAAGTGTCTTTTTCTGTGTGACTTATTTCACTTAGAATCGTCGTACCTAAATCCACTCATCGTGCTGCTACTAGCCTTATGACGTGGATTTCATGGCTGAGTGATATTCCATTGTACATGAGGACCACCACTTCTTTATCCATTTTTCTCTTTCCTAGGATATTTAAGGTGTAATGAAGTGGGGGTTCTTGTCAACAGAGCAGCCCTAAACTTTGGGGTGCCTGTGTCTTGCTGATTTTTAGTTTTCCCAATTTATACGCCCATGAGTGGAAGTGCCCTATGCTCTCCAAGCTGTGTTTTTTAGATGTTTCAGAACACACCGTGCACTTCTCCAGAGTGGCTGTTGGCAATTTACATCCCACCCATCAGCGTAGCAAGGCTCCCATTTCTCCATGGCCGGTCCTGCATTTCTGGTTTGGACACTTTTTTCCCCATGGCCCTTTTGCCCGCTGGGAAGCGAGACTTCTTTGGAGCGCTGATTGGCCTTTCCAGGTTGCTTGGTTGGCCAAAAAGGGCGTATGCGTTTTTTCCTGAATATATTCAGGAAAAAACGCATACGCCCTTTTTGGCCAAGGGCATCATTGTCCACGTTTTGCCGCTTTTCATGTGCTTTCAAGGCGATTCGAATCTACCTCCTGAAATCTGTTTCCTGCAATTCTGCCTTGCTTTCAAAGCCTCTTCGTTGCCTTCCCTTAATATATTTGTGGACGAGAGGTATCATTTAAAACTCTGCAGGTTTGTGAATTGCAGTGCCCCTGAGCTCCATTTTTCAACTCGCTTTTTTGGGAGCTGGCTGCAAAAGTGCAGGATTGCTTCAGGCCCTCTTCTGGTTCTGGGGGGCAGGCTGAGCTTGTGCTTAATTCTTCTTCCTGATGGGAAAATAGAGTGACCTGTGCCTGTCCCAACACCTAGAGCTAGTCTCTCATTGGTTCCCCCTCTTCCCGTTCATCCTCAGGACAAATTGCAACCTGTATGGAACAGGAGGTTAAAGGTGCTGATTCTCCAAGGAGGGAGATGGCTAGTAAATCGGCTGGAATGGCGAACCCGAGCAAAGGAGATGAGAAATGAGGTGCGTTTTAGAAACCTTTCCCGATCACACGGTGTACCATCTTCTGGGTTTCTCATGCCTGTTTTCGACGTAGGAAGATGCCCTTGAACCTGGAGATTTGGGACCCATGGGATGGGTACCATGCAGTGTTACTTGAAAGGGTCTGCGTTGGCTCACCCAACCTCACCGAACCTCTCAGCCCCAAGAGTGTCCACCCTTATGTCTCAATCAGCTGTGGGTCTAGATATGGTCAATCCAGGTTGCATCACAGCCCCTGAACGAATTTTGTCAGAATTTCTCTCTCTTTCACTGCCTTTGTTTCACGGGTTTTGAAAAGTAATTTATTTTTATAATGGGGTTTAGCTGCTTTTCACGGCTGTGTTTATGCCGCTTTACACCCCCTTGACTCACTTACAGAGAGATATCAATACATGGGTTTGAAGATTCTTACTAGTCAGATATATTCTTGTGCGGTGAATATGGGGTGTTGAGTCCAGTTCACTGAAAAAGGAATAGGTCTTGTCTCTTACATATTGGGTTTATGGAACGGTATCTGAGCTAATTTGAAACCCTTGTTTTATGCATCACCCCACCTCACCTTTCCCGTTCAGCAGCCATAGTGTGTTTTCTGAACGTGTGACTCTGTTCTGTTTTGTAATTCAGTTCAAGTGTAGCGGTTTTTACATTCCCTCTCTAAGTGATATCTTATGATAAGTGTCTTTTTCTGTGTGACTTATTTCACTTAGAATCGTCGTACCTAAATCCACTCATCGTGCTGCTACTAGCCTTATGACGTGGATTTCATGGCTGAGTGATATTCCATTGTACATGAGGACCACCACTTCTTTATCCATTTTTCTCTTTCCTAGGATATTTAAGGTGTAATGAAGTGGGGGTTCTTGTCAACAGAGCAGCCCTAAACTTTGGGGTGCCTGTGTCTTGCTGATTTTTAGTTTTCCCAATTTATACGCCCATGAGTGGAACTGCCCTATGCTCTCCAAGCTGTGTTTTTTAGATGTTTCAGAGCACACCGTGCACTTCTCCAGAGTGGCTGTTGGCAATTTACATCCCACCCATCAGCGTAGCAAGGCTCCCATTTCTCCATGGCCGGTCCTGCATTTCTGGTTTGGACACTTTTTTCCCCATGGCCCTTTTGCCCGCTGGGAAGCGAGACTTCTTTGGAGCGCTGATTGGCCTTTCCAGGTTGCTTGGTTAGCCAAAAAGGGCGTATGCGTTTTTTCCTGAATATATTCAGGAAAAAACGCATACGCCCTTTTTGGCCAAGGGCATCATTGTCCACGTTTTGCCGCTTTTCATGTGCTTTCAAGGCGATTCGAATCTACCTCCTGAAATCTGTTTCCTGCAATTCTGCCTTGCTTTCAAAGCCTCTTCGTTGCCTTCCCTTAATATATTTGTGGACGAGAGGTATCATTTAAAACTCTGCAGGTTTGTGAATTGCAGTGCCCCTGAGCTCCATTTTTCAACTCGCTTTTTTGGGAGCTGGCTGCAAAAGTGCAGGATTGCTTCAGGCCCTCTTCTGGTTCTGGGGGGCAGGCTGAGCTTGTGCTTAATTCTTCTTCCTGATGGGAAAATAGAGTGACCTGTGCCTGTCCCAACACCTAGAGCTAGTCTCTCATTGGTTCCCCCTCTTCCCGTTCATCCTCAGGACAAATTGCAACCTGTATGGAACAGGAGGTTAAAGGTGCTGATTCTCCAAGGAGGGAGATGGCTAGTAAATCGGCTGGAATGGCGAACCCGAGCAAAGGAGATGAGAAATGAGGTGCGTTTTAGAAACCTTTCCCGATCACACGGTGTACCATCTTCTGGGTTTCTCATGCCTGTTTTCGACGTAGGAAGATGCCCTTGAACCTGGAGATTTGGGACCCATGGGATGGGTACCATGCAGTATTACTTGAAAGGGTCTGCGTTGGCTCACCCAACCTCACCGAACCTCTCAGCCCCAAGAGTGTCCACCCTTATGTCTCAATCAGCTGTGGGTCTAGATATGGTCAATCCAGGTTGCATCACAGCCCCTGAACGAATTTTGTAAGAATTTCTCTCTCTTTCACTGCCTTTGTTTCACGGGTTTTGAAAAGTAATTTATTTTTATAATGGGGTTTAGCTGCTTTTCACGGCTGTGTTTATGCCGCTTTACACCCCCTTGACTCACTTACAGAGAGATATCAATACATAGGTTTGAAGATTCTTACTAGTCAGATATATTCTTGTGCGGTGAATAGGGGGTGTTGAGTCCAGTTCACTGAAAAAGGAATAGGTCTTGTCTCTTACATATTGGGTTTATGGAACGGTATCGGAGCTAATTTGAAACCCTTGTTTTATGCATCACCCCACCTCACCTTTCCCGTTCAGCAGCCATAGTGTGTTTTCTGAACGTGTGACTCTGTTCTGTTTTGTAATTCAGTTCAAGTGTAGCGGTTTTTACATTCCCTCTCTAAGTGATATCTTATGATAAGTGTCTTTTTCTGTGTGACTTATTTCACTTAGAATCGTCGTACCTAAATCCACTCATCGTGCTGCTACTAGCCTTATGACGTGGATTTCATGGCTGAGTGATATTCCATTGTACATGAGGACCACAACTTCTTTATCCATTTTTCTCTTTCCTAGGATATTTAAGGTGTAATGAAGTGGGGGTTCTTGTCAACAGAGCAGCCCTAAACTTTGGGGTGCCTGTGTCTTGCTGATTTTTAGTTTTCCCAATTTATACGCCCATGAGTGGAAGTGCCCTATGCTCTCCAAGCTGTGTTTTTTAGATGTTTCAGAACACAGCGTACACTTCTCCAGAGTGGCTGTTGGCAAGTTACATCCCACCCATCAGCGTAGCAAGGCTCCCATTTCTCCATGGCCGGTCCTGCATTTCTGGTTTGGACACTTTTTTCCGCATGGCCCTTTTGCCCGCTGGGAAGCGAGACTTCTTTGGAGCGCTGATTGGCCTTTCCAGGTTGCTTGGTTGGCCAAAAAGGGCGTATGCGTTTTTTCCTGAATATATTCAGGAAAAAACGCATACGCCCTTTTTGGCCAAGGGCATCATTGTCCACGTTTTGCCGCTTTTCATGTGCTTTCAAGGCGATTCGAATCTACCTCCTGAAATCTGTTTCCTGCAATTCTGCCTTGCTTTCAAAGCCTCTTCGTTGCCTTCCCTTAATATATTTGTGGACGAGAGGTATCATTTAAAACTCTGCAGGTTTGTGAATTGCAGTGCCCCTGAGCTCCATTTTTCAACTCGCTTTTTTGGGAGCTGGCCGCAAAAGCGCAGGATTGCTTCAGGCCCTCTTCTGGTTCTGGGGGGCAGGCTGAGCTTGTGCTTAATTCTTCTTCCTGATGGGAAAATAGAGTGACCTGTGCCTGTCCCAACACCTAGAGCTAGTCTCTCATTGGTTCCCCCTCTTCCCGTTCATCCTCAGGACAAATTGCAACCTGTACGGAACAGGAGGTTAAAGGTGCTGATTCTCCAAGGAGGGAGATGGCTAGTAAATCGGCTGGAATGGCGAACCCGAGCAAAGGAGATGAGAAATGAGGTGCGTTTTAGAAACCTTTCCCGATCACACGGTGTACCATCTTCTGGGTTTCTCATGCCTGTTTTCGACGTAGGAAGATGCCCTTGAACCTGGAGATTTGGGACCCATGGGATGGGTACCATGCAGTATTACTTGAAAGGGTCTGCGTTGGCTCACCCAACCTCACCGAACCTCTCAGCCCCAAGAGTGTCCACCCTTATGTCTCAATCAGCTGTGGGTCTAGATATGGTCAATCCAGGTTGCATCACAGCCCCTGAACGAATTTTGTAAGAATTTCTCTCTCTTTCACTGCCTTTGTTTCACGGGTTTTGAAAAGTAATTTATTTTTATAATGGGGTTTAGCTGCTTTTCACGGCTGTGTTTATGCCGCTTTACACCCCCTTGACTCACTTACAGAGAGATATCAATACATAGGTTTGAAGATTCTTACTAGTCAGATATATTCTTGTGCGGTGAATAGGGGGTGTTGAGTCCAGTTCACTGAAAAAGGAATAGGTCTTGTCTCTTACATATTGGGTTTATGGAACGGTATCGGAGCTAATTTGAAACCCTTGTTTTATGCATCACCCCACCTCACCTTTCCCGTTCAGCAGCCATAGTGTGTTTTCTGAACGTGTGACTCTGTTCTGTTTTGTAATTCAGTTCAAGTGTAGCGGTTTTTACATTCCCTCTCTAAGTGATATCTTATGATAAGTGTCTTTTTCTGTGTGACTTATTTCACTTAGAATCGTCGTACCTAAATCCACTCATCGTGCTGCTACTAGCCTTATGACGTGGATTTCATGGCTGAGTGATATTCCATTGTACATGAGGACCACCACTTCTTTATCCATTTTTCTCTTTCCTAGGATATTTAAGGTGTAATGAAGTGGGGGTTCTTGTCAACAGAGCAGCCCTAAAGTTTGGGGTGCCTGTGTCTTGCTGATTTTTAGTTTTCCCAATTTATACGCCCATGAGTGGAAGTGCCCTATGCTCTCCAAGCTGTGTTTTTTAGATGTTTCAGAACACACCGTACACTTCTCCAGAGTGGCTGTTGGCAATTTACATCCCACCCATCAGCGTAGCAAGGCTCCCATTTCTCCATGGCCGGTCCTGCATTTCTGGTTTGGACACTTTTTTCCGCATGGCCCTTTTGCCCGCTGGGAAGCGAGACTTCTTTGGAGTGCTGATTGGCCTTTCCAGGTTGCTTGGTTGGCCAAAAAGGGCGTATGCGTTTTTTCCTGAATATATTCAGGAAAAAACGCATACGCCCTTTTTGGCCAAGGGCATCATTGTCCACGTTTTGCCGCTTTTCATGTGCTTTCAAGGCGATTCGAATCTACCTCCTGAAATCTGTTTCCTGCAATTCTGCCTTGCTTTCAAAGCCTCTTCGTTGCCTTCCCTTAATATATTTGTGGACGAGAGGTATCATTTAAAACTCTGCAGGTTTGTGAATTGCAGTGCCCCTGAGCTCCATTTTTCAACTCGCTTTTTTGGGAGCTGGCCGCAAAAGCGCAGGATTGCTTCAGGCCCTCTTCTGGTTCTGGGGGGCAGGCTGAGCTTGTGCTTAATTCTTCTTCCTGATGGGAAAATAGAGTGACCTGTGCCTGTCCCAACACCTAGAGCTAGTCTCTCATTGGTTCCCCCTCTTCCCGTTCATCCTCAGGACAAATTGCAACCTGTACGGAACAGGAGGTTAAAGGTGCTGATTCTCCAAGGAGGGAGATGGCTAGTAAATCGGCTGGAATGGCGAACCCGAGCAAAGGAGATGAGAAATGAGGTGCGTTTTAGAAACCTTTCCCGATCACACGGTGTACCATCTTCTGGGTTTCTCATGCCTGTTTTCGACGTAGGAAGATGCCCTTGAACCTGGAGATTTGGGACCCATGGGATGGGTACCATGCAGTATTACTTGAAAGGGTCTGCGTTGGCTCACCCAACCTCACCGAACCTCTCAGCCCCAAGAGTGTCCACCCTTATGTCTCAATCAGCTGTGGGTCTAGATATGGTCAATCCAGGTTGCATCACAGCCCCTGAACGAATTTTGTAAGAATTTCTCTCTCTTTCACTGCCTTTGTTTCACGGGTTTTGAAAAGTAATTTATTTTTATAATGGGGTTTAGCTGCTTTTCACGGCTGTGTTTATGCCGCTTTACACCCCCTTGACTCACAGAGAGATATCAATACATGGGTTTGAAGATTTTTACTAGTCAGATATATTCTTGTGCGGTGAATAGGGGGTGTTGAGTCCAGTTCACTGAAAAAGGAATAGGTCTTGTCTCTTACATATTGGGTTTATGGAACGGTATCTGAGCTAATTTGAAACCCTTGTTTTATGCATCACCCCACCTCAACTTTCCCGTTCAGCAGCCATAGTGTGTTTTCTAAACGTGTGACTCTTTTCTGTTTTGTAATTCAGTTCAAGTGTAGCGGTTTTTACATTCCCTCTCTAAGTGATATCTTATGATAAGTGTCTTTTTCTGTGTGACTTATTTCACTTAGAATCGTCGTACCTAAATCCACTCATCGTGCTGCTACTAGCCTTATGACGTGGATTTCATGGCTGAGTGATATTCCATTGTACATGAGGACCACCACCTCTTTATCCATTTTTCTCTTTCCTAGGATATTTAAGGTGTAATGAAGTGGGGGTTCTTGTCAACAGAGCAGCCCTAAACTTTGGGGTGCCTGTGTCTTGCTGATTTTTAGTTTTCCCAATTTATACGCCCATGAGTGGAAGTGCCCTATGCTCTCCAAGCTGTGTTTTTTAGATGTTTCAGAACACACCGTGCACTTCTCCAGAGTGGCTGTTGGCAATTTACATCCCACCCATCAGCGTAGCAAGGCTCCCATTTCTCCATGGCCGGTCCTGCATTTCTGGTTTGGACACTTTTTTCCGCATGGCCCTTTTGCCCGCTGGGAAGCGAGACTTCTTTGGAGCGCTGATTGGCCTTTCCAGGTTGCTTGGTTGGCCAAAAAGGGCGTATGCGTTTTTTCCTGAATATATTCAGGAAAAAACGCATACGCCCTTTTTGGCCAAGGGCATCATTGTCCACGTTTTGCCGCTTTTCATGTGCTTTCAAGGCGATTCGAATCTACCTCCTGAAATCTGTTTCCTGCAATTCTGCCTTGCTTTCAAAGCCTCTTCGTTGCCTTCCCTTAATATATTTGTGGACGAGAGATATCATTTAAAACTCTGCAGGTTTGTGAATTGCAGTGCCCCTGAGCTCCATTTTTCAACTCGCTTTTTTGGGAGCTGGCCGCAAAAGCGCAGGATTGCTTCAGGCCCTCTTCTGGTTCTGGGGGGCAGGCTGAGCTTGTGCTTAATTCTTCTTCCTGATGGGAAAATAGAGTGACCTGTGCCTGTCCCAACACCTAGAGCTAGTCTCTCATTGGTTCCCCCTCTTCCCGTTCATCCTCAGGACAAATTGCAACCTGTACGGAACAGGAGGTTAAAGGTGCTGATTCTCCAAGGAGGGAGATGGCTAGTAAATCGGCTGGAATGGCGAACCCGAGCAAAGGAGATGAGAAATGAGGTGCGTTTTAGAAACCTTTCCCGATCACACGGTGTACCATCTTCTGGGTTTCTCATGCCTGTTTTCGACGTAGGAAGATGCCCTTGAACCTGGAGATTTGGGACCCATGGGATGGGTACCATGCAGTATTACTTGAAAGGGTCTGCGTTGGCTCACCCAACCTCACCGAACCTCTCAGCCCCAAGAGTGTCCACCCTTATGTCTCAATCAGCTGTGGGTCTAGATATGGTCAATCCAGGTTGCATCACAGCCCCTGAACGAATTTTGTAAGAATTTCTCTCTCTTTCACTGCCTTTGTTTCACGGGTTTTGAAAAGTAATTTATTTTTATAATGGGGTTTAGCTGCTTTTCACGGCTGTGTTTATGCCGCTTTACACCCCCTTGACTCACAGAGAGATATCAATACATGGGTTTGAAGATTTTTACTAGTCAGATATATTCTTGTGCGGTGAATAGGGGGTGTTGAGTCCAGTTCACTGAAAAAGGAATAGGTCTTGTCTCTTACATATTGGGTTTATGGAACGGTATCTGAGCTAATTTGAAACCCTTGTTTTATGCATCACCCCACCTCAACTTTCCCGTTCAGCAGCCATAGTGTGTTTTCTAAACGTGTGACTCTGTTCTGTTTTGTAATTCAGTTCAAGTGTAGCGGTTTTTACATTCCCTCTCTAAGTGATATCTTATGATAAGTGTCTTTTTCTGTGTGACTTATTTCACTTAGAATCGTCGTACCTAAATCCACTCATCGTGCTGCTACTAGCCTTATGACGTGGATTTCATGGCTGAGTGATATTCCATTGTACATGAGGACCACCACTTCTTTATCCATTTTTCTCTTTCCTAGGATATTTAAGGTGTAATGAAGTGGGGGTTCTTGTCAACAGAGCAGCCCTAAACTTTGGGGTGCCTGTGTCTTGCTGATTTTTAGTTTTCCCAATTTATACGCCCATGAGTGGAAGTGCCCTATGCTCTCCAAGCTGTGTTTTTTAGATGTTTCAGAACACAGCGTACACTTCTCCAGAGTGGCTGTTGGCAAGTTACATCCCACCCATCAGCGTAGCAAGGCTCCCATTTCTCCATGGCCGGTCCTGCATTTCTGGTTTGGACACTTTTTTCCGCATGGCCCTTTTGCCCGCTGGGAAGCGAGACTTCTTTGGAGCGCTGATTGGCCTTTCCAGGTTGCTTGGTTGGCCAAAAAGGGCGTATGCGTTTTTTCCTGAATATATTCAGGAAAAAACGCATACGCCCTTTTTGGCCAAGGGCATCATTGTCCACGTTTTGCCGCTTTTCATGTGCTTTCAAGGCGATTCGAATCTACCTCCTGAAATCTGTTTCCTGCAATTCTGCCTTGCTTTCAAAGCCTCTTCGTTGCCTTCCCTTAATATATTTGTGGACGAGAGGTATCATTTAAAACTCTGCAGGTTTGTGAATTGCAGTGCCCCTGAGCTCCATTTTTCAACTCGCTTTTTTGGGAGCTGGCTGCAAAAGCGCAGGATTGCTTCAGGCCCTCTTCTGGTTCTGGGGGGCAGGCTGAGCTTGTGCTTAATTCTTCTTCCTGATGGGAAAATAGAGTGACCTGTGCCTGTCCCAACACCTAGAGCTAGTCTCTCATTGGTTCCCCCTCTTCCCGTTCATCCTCAGGACAAATTGCAACCTGTACGGAACAGGAGGTTAAAGGTGCTGATTCTCCAAGGAGGGAGATGGCTAGTAAATCGGCTGGAATGGCGAACCCGAGCAAAGGAGATGAGAAATGAGGTGCGTTTTAGAAACCTTTCCCGATCACACGGTGTACCATCTTCTGGGTTTCTCATGCCTGTTTTCGACGTAGGAAGATGCCCTTGAACCTGGAGATTTGGGACCCATGGGATGGGTACCATGCAGTATTACTTGAAAGGGTCTGCGTTGGCTCACCCAACCTCACCGAACCTCTCAGCCCCAAGAGTGTCCACCCTTATGTCTCAATCAGCTGTGGGTCTAGATATGGTCAATCCAGGTTGCATCACAGCCCCTGAACGAATTTTGTAAGAATTTCTCTCTCTTTCACTGCCTTTGTTTCACGGGTTTTGAAAAGTAATTTATTTTTATAATGGGGTTTAGCTGCTTTTCACGGCTGTGTTTATGCCGCTTTACACCCCCTTGACTCACAGAGAGATATCAATACATGGGTTTGAAGATTTTTACTAGTCAGATATATTCTTGTGCGGTGAATAGGGGGTGTTGAGTCCAGTTCACTGAAAAAGGAATAGGTCTTGTCTCTTACATATTGGGTTTATGGAACGGTATCTGAGCTAATTTGAAACCCTTGTTTTATGCATCACCCCACCTCAACTTTCCCGTTCAGCAGCCATAGTGTGTTTTCTAAACGTGTGACTCTTTTCTGTTTTGTAATTCAGTTCAAGTGTAGCGGTTTTTACATTCCCTCTCTAAGTGATATCTTATGATAAGTGTCTTTTTCTGTGTGACTTATTTCACTTAGAATCGTCGTACCTAAATCCACTCATCGTGCTGCTACTAGCCTTATGACGTGGATTTCATGGCTGAGTGATATTCCATTGTACATGAGGACCACCACTTCTTTATCCATTTTTCTCTTTCCTAGGATATTTAAGGTGTAATGAAGTGGGGGTTCTTGTCAACAGAGCAGCCCTAAACTTTGGGGTGCCTGTGTCTTGCTGATTTTTAGTTTTCCCAATTTATACGCCCATGAGTGGAAGTGCCCTATGCTCTCCAAGCTGTGTTTTTTAGATGTTTCAGAACACACCGTGCACTTCTCCAGAGTGGCTGTTGGCAATTTACATCCCACCCATCAGCGTAGCAAGGCTCCCATTTCTCCATGGCCGGTCCTGCATTTCTGGTTTGGACACTTTTTTCCGCATGGCCCTTTTGCCCGCTGGGAAGCGAGACTTCTTTGGAGCGCTGATTGGCCTTTCCAGGTTGCTTGGTTGGCCAAAAAGGGCGTATGCGTTTTTTCCTGAATATATTCAGGAAAAAACGCATACGCCCTTTTTGGCCAAGGGCATCATTGTCCACGTTTTGCCGCTTTTCATGTGCTTTCAAGGCGATTCGAATCTACCTCCTGAAATCTGTTTCCTGCAATTCTGCCTTGCTTTCAAAGCCTCTTCGTTGCCTTCCCTTAATATATTTGTGGACGAGAGGTATCATTTAAAACTCTGCAGGTTTGTGAATTGCAGTGCCCCTGAGCTCCATTTTTCAACTCGCTTTTTTGGGAGCTGGCTGCAAAAGCGCAGGATTGCTTCAGGCCCTCTTCTGGTTCTGGGGGGCAGGCTGAGCTTGTGCTTAATTCTTCTTCCTGATGGGAAAATAGAGTGACCTGTGCCTGTCCCAACACCTAGAGCTAGTCTCTCATTGGTTCCCCCTCTTCCCGTTCATCCTCAGGACAAATTGCAACCTGTACGGAACAGGAGGTTAAAGGTGCTGATTCTCCAAGGAGGGAGATGGCTAGTAAATCGGCTGGAATGGCGAACCCGAGCAAAGGAGATGAGAAATGAGGTGCGTTTTAGAAACCTTTCCCGATCACACGGTGTACCATCTTCTGGGTTTCTCATGCCTGTTTTCGACGTAGGAAGATGCCCTTGAACCTGGAGATTTGGGACCCATGGGATGGGTACCATGCAGTATTACTTGAAAGGGTCTGCGTTGGCTCACCCAACCTCACCGAACCTCTCAGCCCCAAGAGTGTCCACCCTTATGTCTCAATCAGCTGTGGGTCTAGATATGGTCAATCCAGGTTGCATCACAGCCCCTGAACGAATTTTGTAAGAATTTCTCTCTCTTTCACTGCCTTTGTTTCACGGGTTTTGAAAAGTAATTTATTTTTATAATGGGGTTTAGCTGCTTTTCACGGCTGTGTTTATGCCGCTTTACACCCCCTTGACTCACTTACAGAGAGATATCAATACATAGGTTTGAAGATTCTTACTAGTCAGATATATTCTTGTGCGGTGAATAGGGGGTGTTGAGTCCAGTTCACTGAAAAAGGAATAGGTCTTGTCTCTTACATATTGGGTTTATGGAACGGTATCGGAGCTAATTTGAAACCCTTGTTTTATGCATCACCCCACCTCACCTTTCCCGTTCAGCAGCCATAGTGTGTTTCCTAAATGTGTGACTCTGTTCTGTTTTGTAATTCAGTTCAAGTGTAGCGGTTTTTACATTCCCTCTCTAAGTGATATCTTATGATAAGTGTCTTTTTCTGTGTGACTTATTTCACTTAGAATCGTCGTACCTAAATCCACTCATCGTGCTGCTACTAGCCTTATGACGTGGATTTCATGGCTGAGTGATATTCCATTGTACATGAGGACCACCACTTCTTTATCCATTTTTCTCTTTCCTAGGATATTTAAGGTGTAATGAAGTGGGGGTTCTTGTCAACAGAGCAGCCCTAAAGTTTGGGGTGCCTGTGTCTTGCTGATTTTTAGTTTTCCCAATTTATACGCCCATGAGTGGAAGTGCCCTATGCTCTCCAAGCTGTGTTTTTTAGATGTTTCAGAACACACCGTACACTTCTCCAGAGTGGCTGTTGGCAAGTTACATCCCACCCATCAGCGTAGCAAGGCTCCCATTTCTCCATGGCCGGTCCTGCATTTCTGGTTTGGACACTTTTTTCCGCATGGCCCTTTTGCCCGCTGGGAAGCGAGACTTCTTTGGAGCGCTGATTGGCCTTTCCAGGTTGCTTGGTTGGCCAAAAAGGGCGTATGCGTTTTTTCCTGAATATATTCAGGAAAAAACGCATACGCCCTTTTTGGCCAAGGGCATCATTGTCCACGTTTTGCCGCTTTTCATGTGCTTTCAAGGCGATTCGAATCTACCTCCTGAAATCTGTTTCCTGCAATTCTGCCTTGCTTTCAAAGCCTCTTCGTTGCCTACCCTCAATATATTTGTGGACGAGAGGTATCATTTAAAACTCTGCAGGTTTGTGAATTGCAGGGCCCCTGAGCTCCATTTTTCAACTCGCTTTTTTGGGAGCTGGCCGCAAAAGCGCAGGATTGCTTCAGGCCCTCTTCTGGTTCTGGGGGGCAGGCTGAGCTTGTGCTTAATTCTTCTTCCTGATGGGAAAATAGAGTGACCTGTGCCTGTCCCAACACCTAGAGCTAGTCTCTCATTGGTTCCCCCTCTTCCCCTTCATCCTCAGAACAAATTGCAACCTGTACAGAACAGGAGGTTAAAGGTGCTGATTCTCCAAGGAGGGAGATGGCTAGTAAATCGGCTGGAATGGCGAACCCGAGCAAAGGAGATGAGAAATGAGGTGCGTTTCAGAAACCTTTCCCGATCACACGGTGTACCATCTTCTGGGTTTCTCATGCATGTTTTCGATGTAGGAAGATGCCCTTGAACCTGGAGATTTGGGACCCATGGGATGGGTACCATGCAGTATTACTTGAAAGGGTCTGCGTTGGCTCACCCAACCTCACCGAACCTCTCAGCCCCAACAGTGTCCACCCTTATGTCTCAATCAGCTGTGGGTCTAGATATGGTCAATCCAGGTTGCATCACAGCCCCTGAACGAATTTTGTAAGAATTTCTCTCTCTTTCACTGTCTTTGTTTCACTGGTTTTTAAAAGTAATTTATTTTTATAATGGGGTTTAGCTGCTTTTCACGGCTGTGTTTATGCCGCTTTACACCCCCTTGACTCACTTACAGAGAGATATCAATACATAGGTTTGAAGATTCTTACTAGTCAGATATATTCTTGTGCGGTGAATAGGGGGTGTTGAGTCCAGTTCACTGAGCAAGGAATAGGTCTTGTCTATTACATATTGGGTTTATGGAACGGTATCTGAGCTAATTTGAAACCCTTGTTTTATGCATCACCCCACCTCACCTTTCCCGTTCAGCAGCCATAGTGTGTTTCCTAAACGTGTGATTCTGTTCTGTTTTGCAATTCAGTTCAAGTGTAGCGGTTTTTACATTCCCTCTATAAGTGATATCTTAGGATAAGTGTCTTTTTCTGTGTGACTTATTTCATTTAGAATCGTCTTACCTAAATCCACTCATCGTGCTGCTACTAGCCTTATGACGTTGATTTCATGGCTGAGTGATATTCCATTGTACATGAGGACCACAACTTCTTTATCCATTTTTCTCTTTCCTAGGATATTTAAGGTGTAATGAAGTGGGGGTTCTTGTCAACAGAGCAGCCCTAAACTTTGGGGTGCCTGTGTCTTGCTGATTTTTAGTTTTCCCTATTTATACGCCCATGAGTGGAAGTGCCCTATGCTTTCCAAGCTGTGTCTTTTAGATGTTTCAGAACACACCGTACACATCTCCAGAGTGGCTGTTGGCAATTTACATCCCACCCATCAGCGTAGCAAGGCTCCCATTTCTCCATGGCCGGTCCTGCATTTCTGGTTTGGACACTTTTTTCCGCATGGCCCTTTTGCCCGCTGGGAAGCGAGACTTCTTTGGAGCACTGATTGGCCTTTCCAGGTTGCTTGGTTGGCCAAAAAGGGCGTATGCATTTTTTCCTGAATATATTCAGGAAAAAACGCATACGCCCTTTTTGGCCAAGGGCATCATTGTCCACGTTTTGCCGCTTTTCATGTGCTTTCAAGGCGATTCGAATCTACCTCCTGAAATCTGTTTCCTGCAATTCTGCCTTGCTTTCAAAGCCTCTTCGTTGCCTTCCCTTAATATATTTGTGGACGAGAGGTATCATTTAAAACTCTGCAGGTTTGTGAATTACAGGGCCCCTGAGCTCCATTTTTCAACTCGCTTTTTTGGGAGCTGGCCGCAAAAGCGCAGGATTGCTTCAGGCCCTCTTCTGGTTCTGGGGGGCAGGCTGAGCTTGTGCTTAATTCTTCTTCCTGATGGGAAAATAGAGTGACCTGTGCCTGTCCCAACACCTAGAGCTAGTCTCTCATTGGTTCCCCCTCTTCCCGTTCATCCTCAGGACAAATTGCAACCTGTACGGAACAGGAGGTTAAAGGTGCTGATTCTCCAAGGAGGGAGATGGCTAGTAAATCGGCTGGAATGGCGAACCCGAGCAAAGGAGATGAGAAATGAGGTGCGTTTTAGAAACCTTTCCCGATCACACGGTGTACCATCTTCTGGGTTTCTCATGCCTGTTTTCGACGTAGGAAGATGCCCTTGAACCTGGAGATTTGGGACCCATGGGATGGGTACCATGCAGTATTACTTGAAAGGGTCTGCGTTGGCTCACCCAACCTCACCGAACCTCTCAGCCCCAAGAGTGTCCACCCTTATGTCTCAATCAGCTGTGGGTCTAGATATGGTCAATCCAGGTTGCATCACAGCCCCTGAACGAATTTTGTAAGAATTTCTCTCTCTTTCACTGCCTTTGTTTCACGGGTTTTGAAAAGTAATTTATTTTTATAATGGGGTTTAGCTGCTTTTCACGGCTGTGTTTATGCCGCTTTACACCCCCTTGACTCACTTACAGAGAGATATCAATACATAGGTTTGAAGATTCTTACTAGTCAGATATATTCTTGTGCGGTGAATAGGGGGTGTTGAGTCCAGTTCACTGAAAAAGGAATAGGTCTTGTCTCTTACATATTGGGTTTATGGAACGGTATCGGAGCTAATTTGAAACCCTTGTTTTATGCATCACCCCACCTCACCTTTCCCGTTCAGCAGCCATAGTGTGTTTCCTAAATGTGTGACTCTGTTCTGTTTTGTAATTCAGTTCAAGTGTAGCGGTTTTTACATTCCCTCTCTAAGTGATATCTTATGATAAGTGTCTTTTTCTGTGTGACTTATTTCACTTAGAATCGTCGTACCTAAATCCACTCATCGTGCTGCTACTAGCCTTATGACGTGGATTTCATGGCTGAGTGATATTCCATTGTACATGAGGACCACCACTTCTTTATCCATTTTTCTCTTTCCTAGGATATTTAAGGTGTAATGAAGTGGGGGTTCTTGTCAACAGAGCAGCCCTAAAGTTTGGGGTGCCTGTGTCTTGCTGATTTTTAGTTTTCCCAATTTATACGCCCATGAGTGGAAGTGCCCTATGCTCTCCAAGCTGTGTTTTTTAGATGTTTCAGAACACACCGTACACTTCTCCAGAGTGGCTGTTGGCAAGTTACATCCCACCCATCAGCGTAGCAAGGCTCCCATTTCTCCATGGCCGGTCCTGCATTTCTGGTTTGGACACTTTTTTCCGCATGGCCCTTTTGCCCGCTGGGAAGCGAGACTTCTTTGGAGCGCTGATTGGCCTTTCCAGGTTGCTTGGTTGGCCAAAAAGGGCGTATGCGTTTTTTCCTGAATATATTCAGGAAAAAACGCATACGCCCTTTTTGGCCAAGGGCATCATTGTCCACGTTTTGCCGCTTTTCATGTGCTTTCAAGGCGATTCGAATCTACCTCCTGAAATCTGTTTCCTGCAATTCTGCCTTGCTTTCAAAGCCTCTTCGTTGCCTACCCTCAATATATTTGTGGACGAGAGGTATCATTTAAAACTCTGCAGGTTTGTGAATTGCAGGGCCCCTGAGCTCCATTTTTCAACTCGCTTTTTTGGGAGCTGGCCGCAAAAGCGCAGGATTGCTTCAGGCCCTCTTCTGGTTCTGGGGGGCAGGCTGAGCTTGTGCTTAATTCTTCTTCCTGATGGGAAAATAGAGTGACCTGTGCCTGTCCCAACACCTAGAGCTAGTCTCTCATTGGTTCCCCCTCTTCCCCTTCATCCTCAGAACAAATTGCAACCTGTACAGAACAGGAGGTTAAAGGTGCTGATTCTCCAAGGAGGGAGATGGCTAGTAAATCGGCTGGAATGGCGAACCCGAGCAAAGGAGATGAGAAATGAGGTGCGTTTCAGAAACCTTTCCCGATCACACGGTGTACCATCTTCTGGGTTTCTCATGCATGTTTTCGATGTAGGAAGATGCCCTTGAACCTGGAGATTTGGGACCCATGGGATGGGTACCATGCAGTATTACTTGAAAGGGTCTGCGTTGGCTCACCCAACCTCACCGAACCTCTCAGCCCCAACAGTGTCCACCCTTATGTCTCAATCAGCTGTGGGTCTAGATATGGTCAATCCAGGTTGCATCACAGCCCCTGAACGAATTTTGTAAGAATTTCTCTCTCTTTCACTGTCTTTGTTTCACTGGTTTTTAAAAGTAATTTATTTTTATAATGGGGTTTAGCTGCTTTTCACGGCTGTGTTTATGCCGCTTTACACCCCCTTGACTCACTTACAGAGAGATATCAATACATAGGTTTGAAGATTCTTACTAGTCAGATATATTCTTGTGCGGTGAATAGGGGGTGTTGAGTCCAGTTCACTGAGCAAGGAATAGGTCTTGTCTATTACATATTGGGTTTATGGAACGGTATCTGAGCTAATTTGAAACCCTTGTTTTATGCATCACCCCACCTCACCTTTCCCGTTCAGCAGCCATAGTGTGTTTCCTAAACGTGTGATTCTGTTCTGTTTTGCAATTCAGTTCAAGTGTAGCGGTTTTTACATTCCCTCTATAAGTGATATCTTAGGATAAGTGTCTTTTTCTGTGTGACTTATTTCATTTAGAATCGTC
This sequence comes from Balaenoptera acutorostrata, assembly GCF_949987535.1. NCBI lineage: Eukaryota > Metazoa > Chordata > Mammalia > Artiodactyla > Balaenopteridae > Balaenoptera > Balaenoptera acutorostrata. The sequence continues at coordinate 7,618 of NW_026646106.1, read as the reverse complement.
TTACCTAAATCCACTCATCGTGCTGCTACTAGCCTTATGACGTTGATTTCATGGCTGAGTGATATTCCATTGTACATGAGGACCACAACTTCTTTATCCATTTTTCTCTTTCCTAGGATATTTAAGGTGTAATGAAGTGGGGGTTCTTGTCAACAGAGCAGCCCTAAACTTTGGGGTGCCTGTGTCTTGCTGATTTTTAGTTTTCCCTATTTATACGCCCATGAGTGGAAGTGCCCTATGCTTTCCAAGCTGTGTCTTTTAGATGTTTCAGAACACACCGTACACATCTCCAGAGTGGCTGTTGGCAATTTACATCCCACCCATCAGCGTAGCAAGGCTCCCATTTCTCCATGGCCGGTCCTGCATTTCTGGTTTGGACACTTTTTTCCGCATGGCCCTTTTGCCCGCTGGGAAGCGAGACTTCTTTGGAGCACTGATTGGCCTTTCCAGGTTGCTTGGTTGGCCAAAAAGGGCGTATGCATTTTTTCCTGAATATATTCAGGAAAAAACGCATACGCCCTTTTTGGCCAAGGGCATCATTGTCCACGTTTTGCCGCTTTTCATGTGCTTTCAAGGCGATTCGAATCTACCTCCTGAAATCTGTTTCCTGCAATTCTGCCTTGCTTTCAAAGCCTCTTCGTTGCCTTCCCTTAATATATTTGTGGACGAGAGGTATCATTTAAAACTCTGCAGGTTTGTGAATTACAGGGCCCCTGAGCTCCATTTTTCAACTCGCTTTTTTGGGAGCTGGCCGCAAAAGCGCAGGATTGCTTCAGGCCCTCTTCTGGTTCTGGGGGGCAGGCTGAGCTTGTGCTTAATTCTTCTTCCTCATGGGAAAATAGAGTGACCTGTGCCTGTCCCAACACCTAGAGCTAGTCTCTCATTGGTTCCCCCTCTTCCCCTTCATCCTCAGAACAAATTGCAACCTGTACGGAACAGGAGGTTAAAGGTGCTGATTCTCCAAGGAGGGAGATGGCTAGTAAATCGGCTGGAATGGCGAACCCGAGCAAAGGAGATGAGAAATGAGGTGCGTTTCAGAAACCTTTCCCGATCACACGGTGTACCATCTTCTGGGTTTCTCATGCATGTTTTCGATGTAGGAAGATGCCCTTGAACCTGGAGATTTGGGACCCATGGGATGGGTACCATGCAGTATTACTTGAAAGGGTCTGCGTTGGCTCACCCAACCTCACCGAACCTCTCAGCCCCAACAGTGTCCACCCTTATGTCTCAATCAGCTGTGGGTCTAGATATGGTCAATCCAGGTTGCATCACAGCCCCTGAACGAATTTTGTAAGAATTTCTCTCTCTTTCACTGTCTTTGTTTCACTGGTTTTTAAAAGTAATTTATTTTTATAATGGGGTTTAGCTGCTTTTCACGGCTGTGTTTATGCCGCTTTACACCCCCTTGACTCACTTACAGAGAGATATCAATACATAGGTTTGAAGATTCTTACTAGTCAGATATATTCTTGTGCGGTGAATACGGGGTGTTGAGTCCAGTTCACTGTGCAAGGAATAGGTCTTGTCTATTACATATTGGGTTTATGGAACGGTATCTGAGCTAATTTGAAACCCTTGTTTTATGCATCACCCCACCTCACCTTTCCCGTTCAGCAGCCATAGTGTGTTTCCTAAACGTGTGACTCTGTTCTGTTTTGCAATTCAGTTCAAGTGTAGCGGTTTTTACATTCCCTCTCTAAGTGATATCTTAGGATAAGTGTCTTTTTCTGTGTGACTTATTTCATTTAGAATCGTCGTACCTAAATCCACTCTTCGTGCTGCTACTAGCCTTATGACGTTGATTTCATGGCTGAGTGATATTCCATTGTACATGAGGACCACAACTTCTTTATCCATTTTTCTCTTTCCTAGGATATTTAAGGTGTAATGAAGTGGGGGTTCTTGTCAACAGAGCAGCCCTAAACTTTGGGGTGCCTGTGTCTTGCTGATTTTTAGTTTTCCCAATTTATACGCCCATGAGTGGAAGTGCCCTATGCTCTCCAAGCTGTGTTTTTTAGATGTTTCAGAACACACCGTACACTTCTCCAGAGTGGCTGTTGGCAATTTACATCCCAACCATCAGCATAGCAAGGCTCCCATTTCTCCATGGCCGGTCCTGCATTTCTGGTTTGGACACTTTTTTCCGCATGGCCCTTTTGCCCGCTGGGAAGCGAGACTTCTTTGGAGCGCTGATTGGCCTTTCCAGGTTGCTTGGTTGGCCAAAAAGGGCGTATGCGTTTTTTCCTGAATATATTCAGGAAAAAACGCATACGCCCTTTTTGGCCAAGGGCATCATTGTCCACGTTTTGCCGCTTTTCATGTGCTTTCAAGGCGATTCGAATCTACCTCCTGAAATCTGTTTCCTGCAATTCTGCCTTGCTTTCAAAGCCTCTTCGTTGCCTACCCTCAATATATTTGTGGACGAGAGGTATCATTTAAAACTCTGCAGGTTTGTGAATTGCAGGGCCCCTGAGCTCCATTTTTCAACTTGCTTTTTTGGGAGCTGGCCGCAAAAGCGCAGGATTGCTTCAGGCCCTCTTCTGGTTCTGGGGGGCAGGCTGAGCTTGTGCTTAATTCTTCTTCCTGATGGGAAAATAGAGTGACCTGTGCCTGTCCCAACACCTAGAGCTAGTCTCTCATTGGTTCCCCCTCTTCCCCTTCATCCTCAGAACAAATTGCAACCTGTACGGAACAGGAGGTTAAAGGTGCTGATTCTCCAAGGAGGGAGATGGCTAGTAAATCGGGTGGAATGGCGAACCCGAGCAAAGGAGATGAGAAATGAGGTGCGTTTCAGAAACCTTTCCCGATCACATGGTGTACCATCTTCTGGGTTTCTCATGCATGTTTTCGATGTAGGAAGATGCCCTTGAACCTGGAGATTTGGGACCCATGGGATGGGTACCATGCAGTATTACTTGAAAGGGTCTGCGTTGGCTCACCCAACCTCACCGAAACTCTCAGCCCCAAGAGTGTCCACCCTTATGTCTCAATCAGCTGTGGGTCTAGATATGGTCAATCCAGGTTGCATCACAGCCCCTGAACGAATTTTGTAAGAATTTCTCTCTCTTTCACTGTCTTTGTTTCACTGGTTTTTAAAAGTAATTTATTTTTATAATGGGGTTTAGCTGCTTTTCACGGCTGTGTTTATGCCGCTTTACACCCCCTTGACTCACTTACAGAGAGATATCAATACATAGGTTTGAAGATTCTTACTAGGCAGATATATTCTTGTGCGGTGAATAGGGGGTGTTGAGTCCAGTTCACTGAGCAAGGAATAGGTCTTGTCTATTACATATTGGGTTTATGGAACGGTATCTGAGCTAATTTGAAACCCTTGTTTTATGCATCACCCCACCTCACCTTTCCCGTTCAGCAGCCATAGTGTGTTTCCTAAACGTGTGACTCTGTTCTGTTTTGCAATTCAGTTCAAGTGTAGCGGTTTTTACATTCCCTCTATAAGTGATATCTTAGGATAAGTGTCTTTTTCTGTGTGACTTATTTCATTTAGAATCGTCTTACCTAAATCCACTCATCGTGCTGCTACTAGCCTTATGACGTTGATTTCATGGCTGAGTGATATTCCATTGTACATGAGGACCACAACTTCTTTATCCATTTTTCTCTTTCCTAGGATATTTAAGGTGTAATGAAGTGGGGGTTCTTGTCAACAGAGCAGCCCTAAACTTTGGGGTGCCTGTGTCTTGCTGATTTTTAGTTTTCCCTATTTATACGCCCATGAGTGGAAGTGCCCTATGCTCTCCAAGCTGTGTCTTTTAGATGTTTCAGAACACACCGTACACATCTCCAGAGTGGCTGTTGGCAATTTACATCCCACCCATCAGCGTAGCAAGGCTCCCATTTCTCCATGGCCGGTCCTGCATTTCTGGTTTGGACACTTTTTTCCGCATGGCCCTTTTGCCCGCTGGGAAGCGAGACTTCTTTGGAGCGCTGATTGGCCTTTCCAGGTTGCTTGGTTGGCCAAAAAGGGCGTATGCGTTTTTTCCTGAATATATTCAGGAAAAAACGCATACGCCCTTTTTGGCCAAGGGCATCATTGTCCACGTTTTGCCGCTTTTCATGTGCTTTCAAGGCGATTCGAATCTACCTCCTGAAATCTGTTTCCTGCAATTCTGCCTTGCTTTCAAAGCCTCTTCGTTGCCTACCCTCAATATATTTGTGGACGAGAGGTATCATTTAAAACTCAGCAGGTTTGTGAATTGCAGGGCCCCTGAGCTCCATTTTTCAACTCGCTTTTTTGGGAGCTGGCCGCAAAAGCGCAGGATTGCTTCAGGCCCTCTTCTGGTTCTGGGGGGCAGGCTGAGCTTGTGCTTAATTCTTCTTCCTCATGGGAAAATAGAGTGACCCGTGCCTGTCCCAACACCTAGAGCTAGTCTCTCATTGGTTCCCCCTCTTCCCCTTCATCCTCAGAACAAATTGCAACCTGTACGGAACAGGAGGTTAAAGGTGCTGATTCTCCAAGGAGGGAGATGGCTAGTAAAGCGGCTGGAATGGCGAACCCGAGCAAAGGAGATGAGAAATGAGGTGCGTTTCAGAAACCTTTCCCGATCACACGGTGTACCATCTTCTGGGTTTCTCATGCATGTTTTCGATGTAGGAAGATGCCCTTGAACCTGGAGATTTGGGACCCATGGGATGGGTACCATGCAGTATTACTTGAAAGGGTCTGCGTTGGCTCACCCAACCTCACCGAACCTCTCAGCCACAAGAGTGTCCACCCTTATGTCTCAATCAGCTGTGGGTCTAGATATGGTCAATCCAGGTTGCATCACAGCCCCTGAACGAATTTTGTAAGAATTTCTCTCTCTTTCACTGTCTTTGTTTCACTGGTTTTTAAAAGTAATTTATTTTTATAATGGGGTTTAGCTGCTTTTCACGGCTGTGTTTATGCCGCTTTACACCCCCTTGACTCACTTACAGAGAGATATCAATACATAGGTTTGAAGATTCTTACTAGTCAGATATATTCTTGTGCGGTGAATAGGGGGTGTTGAGTCCAGTTCACTGAGCAAGGAATAGGTCTTGTCTATTACATATTGGGTTTATGGAACGTTATCTGAGCTAATTTAAAACCCTTGTTTTATGCATCACCCCACCTCACCTTTCCCGTTCAGCAGCCATAGTGTGTTTTCTAAACGTGTGACTCTGTTCTGTTTTGCAATTCAGTTCAAGTGTAGCGGTTTTTACATTCCCTCTATAAGTGATATCTTATGATAAGTGTCTTTTTCTGTGTGACTTATTTCACTTAGAATCGTCGTACCTAAATCCACTCATCGTGCTGCTACTAGCCTTATGACGTTGATTTCATGGCTGAGTGATATTCCATTGTACATGAGGACCACAACTTCTTTATCCATTTTTCTCTTTCCTAGGATATTTAAGGTGTAATGAAGTGGGGGTTCTTGTCAACAGAGCAGCCCTAAACTTTGCGGTGCCTGTGTCTTGCTGATTTTTAGTTTTCCCAATTTATACGCCCATGAGTGGAAGTGCCCTATGCTCTCCAAACTGTGTTTTTTAGATGTTTCAGAACACACCATACACTTCTCCAGAGTGGCTGTTGGCAATTTACATCCCACCCATCAGCGTAGCAAGGCTCCCATTTCTCCATGGCCGGTCCTGCATTTCTGGTTTGGACACTTTTTTCCGCATGGCCCTTTTGCCCGCTGGGAAGCGAGACTTCTTTGGAGCGCTGATTGGCCTTTCCAGGTTGATTGGTTGGCCAAAAAGGGCGTATGCGTTTTTTCCTGAATATATTCAGGAAAAAACGCATACGCCCTTTTTGGCCAAGGGCATCATTGTCCACGTTTTGCCGCTTTTCATGTGCTTTCAAGGCGATTCGAATCTACCTCCTGAAATCTGTTTCCTGCAATTCTGCCTTGCTTTCAAAGCCTCTTCGTTGCCTTCCCTTAATATATTTGTGGACGAGAGGTATCATTTAAAACTCTGCAGGTTTGTGAATTGCAGGGCCCCTGAGCTCCATTTTTCAACTCGCTTTTTTGGGAGCTGGCCGCAAAAGCGCAGTATTGCTTCAGGCCCTCTTCTGGTTCTGGGGGGCAGGCTGAGCTTGTGCTTAATTCTTCTTCCTGATGGGAAAATAGAGTGACCTGTGCCTGTCCCAACACCTAGAGCTAGTCTCTCATTGGTTCCCCCTCTTCCCCTTCATCCTCAGAACAAATTGCAACCTGTACGGAACAGGAGGTTAAAGGTGCTGATTCTCCAAGGAGGGAGATGGCTAGTAAATCGGCTGGAATGGCGAACCCGAGCAAAGGAGATGAGAAATGAGGTGCGTTTCAGAAACCTTTCCCGATCACACGGTGTACCATCTTCTGGGTTTCTCATGCATGTTTTCGATGTAGGAAGATGCCCTTGAACCTGGAGATTTGGGACCCATGGGATGGTTACCATGCAGTATTACTTGAAAGGGTCTGCGTTGGCTCACCCAACCTCACCGAAACTCTCAGCCCCAACAGTGTCCACCCTTATGTCTCAATCAGCTGTGGGTCTAGATATGGTCAATCCAGGTTGCATCACAGCCCCTGAACGAATTTTGGAAGAATTTCTCTCTCTTTCACTGTCTTTGTTTCACTGGTTTTTAAAAGTAATTTATTTTTATAATGGGGTTTAGCTGCTTTTCACGGCTGTGTTTATGCCGCTTTACACCCCCTTGACTCACTTACAGAGAGATATCAATACATAGGTTTGAAGATTCTTACTAGTCAGATATATTCTTGTGCGGTGAATACGGGGTGTTGAGTCCAGTTCACTGAGCAAGGAATAGGTCTTGTCTATTACATATTGGGTTTATGGAACGTTATCTGAGCTAATTTGAAACCCTTGTTTTATGCATCACCCCACCTCACCTTTCCCGTTCAGCAGCCATAGTGTGTTTCCTAAACGTGTGACTCTGTTCTGTTTTGCAATTCAGTTCAAGTGTAGCGGTTTTTACATTCCCTCTATAAGTGATATCTTAGGATAAGTGTCTTTTTCTGTGTGACTTATTTCATTTAGAATCGTCTTACCTAAATCCACTCATCGTGCTGCTACTAGCCTTATGACGTTGATTTCATGGCTGAGTGATATTCCATTGTACATGAGGACCACAACTTCTTTATCCATTTTTCTCTTTCCTAGGATATTTAAGGTGTAATGAAGTGGGGGTTCTTGTCAACAGAGCAGCCCTAAACTTTGGGGTGCCTGTGTCTTGCTGATTTTTAGTTTTCCCTATTTATACGCCCATGAGTGGAAGTGCCCTATGCTCTCCAAACTGTGTCTTTTAGATGTTTCAGAACACACCGTACACATCTCCAGAGTGGCTGTTGGCTATTTACATCCTACCCATCAGCCTAGCAAGGCTCCCATTTCTCCATGGCCGGTCCTGCATTTCTGGTTTGGACACTTTTTTCCGCATGGCCCTTTTGCCCGCTGGGAAGCGAGACTTCTTTGGAGCGCTGATTGGCCTTTCCAGGTTGCTTGGTTGGCCAAAAAGGGCGTATGCGTTTTTTCCTGAATATATTCAGGAAAAAACGCATACAACCTTTTTGGCCAAGGGCATCATTGTCCACGTTTTGCCGCTTTTCATGTGCTTTCAAGGCGATTC